>NC_045451.1:1850029-1899694 GCF_002776525.5 Piliocolobus tephrosceles
GGCTCCCAGGGCTGGAGACTTCCTGCAGGGGAGAGGCGGGGAGAGGCGTGGGCTCCCAGGGCTGGAGACTTCCTGCAGGGGAGAGGCGGATCTGGTGCATAGACCCTTCAGCATCAAGAGCCAAAGCCAGAGCAGAAAAGCAGGAGGGAGGGTGGCGGCCCAGGCTATTCATCTAAACAGATCCCTCAAGAGTGTTCAGGGGACTTTTCTGTCTATTTCTTGGAGCAGAGAAATAGCTGCCTGATGACAGATAGGCGAGCTTGTTCGCAGTTGGTGAGATGGGCCCTGCTCCTGCCTGGAGAGCCACTTAGAGGTCTATTCAAAACCAACCCAAGCGTCAACACATTCTAGAAGAGAGCAATTAGTAATGCAAATGTCGAGTTATCTGTGACCTGGGTTACGGAAATCAGCAAGCAATGGGATGTTTGTGTGGTTCTGTGCTGCTAAGGTACTTTAGGAGATATCCCAACTTGGAGAACTTTGTTTTGATGACTTGGATAAAGATAGTGGAACTAATTCTCACTTGAATGGGTGATTGTTTATTTCTGCTTAGCGTGAATGGAGTTAATTGTTTCCAATGGCCTTTCACGGTGATGCTGTGTGTGGGGCCATCTGCTGCAGATGACCCCAGCTCTCCACTTGTGGCTTTTAATACATGCTGGGTGCACACTCGGGTCCCTCTTCCGATGTGACCATCGATGAGGAAATACCCCATTCATAGGTGAGTGGAAGTTGATGGCTTTCTTTTTCAAATTAGGAAATAATAAAGTCCCTGCCATCAGCCATATGTTTCCACGAAGTAAAACAACAACAAAAAGCTTTTCTTGAGAAAAGTGGAAGTAATTGTGAAAGGAACGAGAAGGATTCATTCACTGTTAGGAATGGAATCAGTAGGTTGGGAATTCGGAGAAGGCAATATATAATTATGAATTGCTAAAAGGGAGAAATCACGGTTGATGGTAAAGTTTGTAAAATATTTTTGCAGCACTTTTAAAAATAATAATTTCACTGTGGCAGCACTTCTTTCTTTAGGGAATAAATACATACAATTATAAAGTCTGACATCACTGGAAATGTGTGTGTGCTGATGGGGACTTCCTGTAGCTTTTGTCTCTTGAAATAATGATCTAATTAACCTGTGCTGGGTTCAGATGCCTTTTGGGAGGAGAGGCAGCCTGGTGTGAGAGCTGTAGACATATTTTTTTTTTTTTTTTTTTTTGAGACGGGGTCTCACTCTGTGGCCCGGGCTGGAGTGCAGCGGCCGGATCTCAGCTCACTGCAAGCTCCACCTCCCGGGTTTATGCCATTCTCCTGCCTCAGCCTCCTCAGTAGCTGGGACTACAGGTGCCCGCCACCTCGCCTGGCTAGTTTTTTGTATTTTTTTAGTAGAGACGGGGTTTCACCATGTTAGCCAGGATGGTCTCAATCTCCTGACCTCGTGATCCACCCGCCTCGGCCTCCCAAAGTGCTGGGATTACAGGCTTGAGCCACCGCGCCTGGCCGAGAGCTGTAGACATATTAAGGTCCAAAAGTGCTGGAAACAGCCTTGCAGCTTTGTAGACCAGGCCTGGCAGCCCCAGCAGGAGAGAAGAGGAGGCCACAGAGAAGGGGGGTTGTTTCCCGCACAACAGGATGGAACCAGAAGACTTTAGATTTCATTCACGCTGCAGGAATCGGGGGCCAAGGGTGAGAACAGCCAGGTCTGTTTGGGGAGAGACCAGGACACAGGTCAAGAGCTCACTCCCTTCACAGGGGTCACCCTGCTGAACATGAGGGCTGTTGCTGAAGTCCTGCTAGTCTGAGGTGCTGGGAGAGGGGACAGCCCGCAATGCACCCCCAGGGCATCGGAGGACACGTGTCCAGCAAGCTGGGTGCCCTGGACACACCACCATGGTGAGCACCTGTCAGGCAGAGCTCTGACATCTTCACATCTGCACCAGCATGTCCCTCACTCTCGACAGTGACGTGAACTAGTTCAGGCTGCATGTCTAGGCTCTTTACTGCCCTTTTGCAGAGGGACGTACCAAGATGCTGACGTGCCCATGTGCTCACGGTCACTGGTGGTCACTGCTAGAGCCAGGATTTGAACCCTTGCTCTCTGGGATGAGAGCCCATGCTCCTAACCACTGCACGGTTCCCTGACAGCGTTTCTGTCCACACCGCTTTCTTTTCTTTTCTCCACTCAGAGAAGGTCACGAAGCTTTGATGCTGCTGAGAATGCACCTCTTTACCAGCCAAATGCTGGCCATAGCTCGGTTCTCCTTCCTTCCTCTTAAACACCTCTGGTGTCCTCCCCTGACCCATCCTCATCCACACAGGCTCCGTCCAGGCCACTTTGGACCTTCCCGGGTTCCCAGCTTTACTCTCCTCTCTGTGCCCTGTTGCTGCTCAACTTGTCATCCTCGTGTTTCCATGTTGGACAATCTCTATGCTCATTGTCACTACTGCTGTTGAGAGACGGCAGAGTCTCATCTCCTGACTCCGTGCGATCAGGACACTGAAAGGCCCCTGTGTGAGTCCCCACCACCGCCCAGGCATGGTTTCCCCGGACAACCCAGGTCCTGTTCCTGTAACAAACCAAAGCCATGAGGACACCAGCTCAGTGAGTTCTGGGAGTCCTCCCAGCACATTTATTGAAACTGGGGGCAGCTTTGGGAGCCCCTGAATTTACCATTAGAAGTCAGGGTAGTATCGGGGGCTGCGCCCTAAAACTATACGGGTAGAGCCCTAAACTCTTCACAGATGTGAAGTAAAGAGACACAAAAATAAGAAAGGTAAGTTAACGAAGGAAACCAAACAGGAAATAAACACAGAAAGTTGTGGGGATTTTACACTCAAACCTGAATGAAAACAGAGACTGCCTGCAAATAACATCACTGTGCGTAAGAGGCCGGTGGAAGGACATACACCTTGATCTCCATCCCATTTCCCCGGGGGGAAGGACACACACCTCTATCTTCATCCCATTTCCTGTCTAGTTCACTGCTAAGCGCTCGATAAAGATTTGATTTGAACATATATTTATTTTACAAAAGACAAACATAACAGTTGAATCACAAATTCAATTGCTTTTAAAGTTCCAATTTATAGAGCTGCTTTTCGTGTTAAATTGGCAATGACTAAACTAGTTGCTTTGCACTTACTGTTTGAATGCTGGTCCCTGTGTCATGTGTTGCCATGTGCTGTCACGCTGTCATGTGCTGTCACGCCACAGGCTGTGCATCGTCGTGTGATGCCATGTGCTATGTACTTTCACGTGCTATCACGTCATGCATTGCCATGTGTTGTCAGGGGCTGTCATGCCACATGCTGTGTGTTGTCATGTGATGTCCTGTGCTATGTATTGTCATGTGCTATTGTGTCATGCATTGCCATGTGCTGTCATGTGTTGCCTTGTCAGATATTGTCACACCCTGTCCTGGAACGCCTCTTTTTAACACTATGTGGTGCCCAGGCAGAACGTTGGTTTGATATGGACTCTACTGAGACACCAAGAAGTAGACACTGGTTTTGCAAGGAGTGTGTTAACTGGTACTATGTCTGGTTTTGATCTGGATGGTGACCCCTATCTTCCAAAAGCAAACTAAAGGAAAGCTCACACAAGGGTGTGGTTCCTCTAGAATCATCATGTTAGCATCCCTCCCCACACTACTCCCAAAACCTGGTCTGCAAAGGGCATCTACTAAGGCCAAAGATGGCAGAGTGATTCTTGTCATTTGTTTTGGCTTTGGCTTCTGGGATGTGCCACTTATGTCTAAAAAGGATCAATTGTTTACTATTATTTCTTAAATATGTATTAAATAAAATTGTATAGACTTCTAAAACCTAAATCTAGAAGTTCAAATTTTCTTTTTGTCCTTTCTTTCTCCTTCCTTTCTTATCATCATTTCCTTTCTTATCATTAAAATTAACCTCTATTAAAATAAAAATAAAATAAAAAATCTTTTATTTTATTAAAGTATTAACAGTAATTTTACTTCTTTTGTGGCACTTCTTTAAGGATAGATCCTAAAATGATCTGGACATTAAAAGTAAACCTAGACAGATCATTTATAGATAAGCTATATATTTCATTTTATTAAAATCCAAAAAGAAAATCAAAGGTAAGGAGGAAACAAGATCACTTGTGTCATAATTCTGCTGTGGCCAACCAGGTAGCCTCATTTGGGACCAGCTCTCTTGAGCTGCAGTGAAAGAGTCACTTAAAAAGGCAATCAGAGTACATGTCATTGCTGGCTTAGGTACCCCAAATATTGACTCTTTACTTTCAAAGAATCTTTCTTAATGAGATCACTACAGCATTAGCTGGAAAATTGTGTGTGTGTGCATGTGTGCGTGCATGTGTGTGTATGTGCGTGTGAGTGCGAGTGCATGGCTGTGGTGCATGTGTTATGTGTGTGTGTCTGCATGTCTGTGTGCACACATGTATGAGTGTGTACATGTGTGTTGCTTGGGTGTTGTGTGTGTATATGGAGAGAAAATAGACTAATCAGAATTTTTATAATCTCTTCTTTTGAAACCAATCATTTTCAAATCATATCTCCAGAGTCTCTCAAGAAGAAAATTATTTCAGGTCAATTAGTTTCTTTCTACTTTCATATTGAACACACACACACACAAACAAACACAGCTTAATAAGAGTAGATCCAATTCTGCAGACACTTAAAACAACAGTTTGAGTATTTAAGATGAAATCCAAAAGGAATGTGACAGTCTGCCTAGGTAGAACTCAGTCTTAGAAGGAAGTCACTTCTTATGTCTGGATATTTAATAAACAAGGCAAAAGATTAAAAGGTCTTAAATGTCAATTTCTGCTGGGGGGAAAACTACCTTCTATAACCTATAGAATACTTCCTGGACCACTGCTTGGGAAGAAGAAGAAGGTAGCATTTCTGGAGCACACAAGATTCTACATACGCGTGAGATATATTCTTAAGTATTTTTACTGATGTGGAAAATCAGACTCAATGAGGTTTAACAATTTGCTTAACGTCGAATGAGGGGTGAGGTTCAGATTCAAAGGGGTCGTTTTGTCTGAAAAGCCTCTTCCTTTCTGTTCTATCTACCACCTAGTTCATTTCAACACTTTGGCCGTGTGTGTGAGGGTTTTCGTGCAGACCAATAGCTACGATTTGCTCTGGGTATTCTAGTGTCTGACACTGGGCTAAGCGTTTGTCATAAACTTTCTTTTACCTTCATAGAAACCTTCAGGTTTCTATGGTAAAGGCATCAGTATTAATCCATGTCTTCAGGTAAAGACATCAGTATTAATCCACTTTGTGATGTAAACAAAACAAAAATACGAACTTGCCTGAGCTCAAGTTCAGCATCAGTTAAGAGGAAGAGGAAGGGCTCTGCCCCATCGGTTGGATGCGGGAGCCCGGACTGTGTGTGCCTGGACCCCTCTGCCCTCCAGACTCCATCAGGAAACATTCTGGGGTCTGAGAAAGTGAAGGAGGCAAAGCTAAGTGCTCGGATGCACCTCTGCTTTCTTGAGGGTTCAAAGCTCCAGAGAACTCGGTGCCTGCCACAGGCCAGGGCCAATGTCCTCTGGTCAGCACACCGTGGTCACCACAAACACTCTCTGCCCGTGGTTATCTGGAGGGAAGGCCGCCTCGAGAGACGCCCGCCTTGCGAGACCTTCACCCCGACCCTCCCTTAAACCCGGCTCCTGTGCTGGACCTCAGACTCAGCTCTGGAGACATGCTTTATTGCTTTATTTGTTTCTAATTTAGACCAAAGACCCTGCCTGGCCTTCTGTGATGGTTTTGTCCAGTTGGGCATTTTTGTTCTCACCGTGGCTGCTTATTTTTACTGCTTTATCTTTGCCTTTTTTATTGGGTGATTTTTTTTTTAGCTTATTTTACCTTGTTTGTTTGTTTCTCTTGTTTCTATAACGTTTTCACAGGGAATAAGAAGTGACTCCTGAAGATGGGAAGGTGGCCCCAGGCATCCGAGGAAGGCTCAGCGTCACGTCCTCTGTATAGCTGGGGCAGAGGAGCATCAGTCCTTCGCTCACCCAGAGCGGGTCCCACACCGCCCCTCGGGTAGCCCCACCAGAAACGCTGCCCACTGAGGGGATTCTGGAAGTTTCACAGCAAATGCATACTGGCAGCATTTACACCTGCTTAGTAGCCGTGTTTCCCTTACCACCAGAGATGACTCCAAAGGGTTTACCCCAACATGGGAGGTTCTGCCCAGCACAGACTCTGCTTACCTGTCAAACCCTGCTCCACCTCTCATACACAAGCCCTCTGCGGCAGCCAAAATCCACCTGGGCCTGCACGCTCACACTCTGTCTCTCATACATAAGCCCTCTGTGGCAGCTGAGCCTGTGCATTCCTGGCTCCACCTGGGCGTGTGCACTCAGCCCGCTCTGTCTTTGCTCATGGGAGATTGTGCCGTGACCGTGTCCAGCCCTCTCTGCTCATGTGTCCTCCCGCCTCACTCCTCCTCTGTGTGGTGCACCACTCAGGACACCTGCTCCCACACCCAGCCATGGGTCTGACAGCATTTTGGAGCTCACATGTGCCGGCTTTTAATCTCTGCTTTCATGCATATGTTCATGGAACTGTTGGAATCTATGTTTGCAACCCACTTCCTCCCCACAGGGTTTCACTGACTTACTAAAGCTTATTACATGTTCAATAAGAAAAATGTGTGGATAGTGGAGACCACAAAAAGGAAAAAATAAAGCTTATCTGGAAGACAATGTAATCATCACTCTGAAGGGTCAACTTTCGTTCAGAATTTCCTGTGATCCAAGGCAAAAAATCTGAACATACATTTTCCAGAATCAATCGTCAGGAGGAAGGGACTGTGTGTGTTCTGGAAAGCCCGTGTCTAATGCTACCCGTAGGCTGTGGTACACACAGTTCCGCCAGTGCCGTTGTGCACACATCTAACCTATGCCTGCTGACATCAGCAATGGGAGTTTGGGGCAGTCGCTGGCTGTAGTTGAAATGCCAGGACATACTCGTGCCCTGTTCTGTCCCAAGGGGTGATCTGGGATTCTCGAACTTCACTGAAGCCACTCTATTTCTGTCTGCATTGACCTCACTGACCAGACATAAATATTTTATCCCACTCTCCACGCAGCCTTGGCATTCCTGAGTTCCTGTTTGAATTGAGAGCATCACTTTGGGACAAGTTTGCCACGTAAGGAAGAAACCACAGTGATCCTGACAGTTGAAAATAGCCTCGTATGTGAGTGTGAGCTTTGGCACCGTGATGATTTAATGGGTATATCAGATGCCCACGGCTGCCACAACAGATTAGCACAAAATGAGTGTCTTGAAAGAACACGAATTTATTCTCTCACAGTGTGGTATGTTTCGGATATTTATCCCCGCCCCAATCTCACATTGAATTGTGATCCTCAGTATTAGGGGTGGGGTCTGGTGGGAGGTGACTGGCCCGCAGCGGTGGATTTCCCATGAATGCTTTTGCGCCGCCCCCCTGGTGCTGTCCTCGTGATCGTGAGTGAGTTCCCAGGAGATCTGGTTGTTTAAAACTGTGTGGCCCCTCCACACTCTTGCTCCCGCTCAGGCCATGTGATATCTGCTCCCCTTTGACTTCCACGGTGATCGTAGCTTCCTGAGGTCTCCTCAGAAGCCAAGCGGATGCCAGCACCGAGCTTCCTGTGTGGCCTGCAGAACTGTGGTCAATTCAACCTCTTTTCTTTATAAATCACCCAGTCTTCGGTATTTCTTTATAACAGTGCGAGAACAGACCAAGACTAGAAGCTGGAGATCAACGTATCAGCAAGTTTCCGCTCCCTCTGAAGGCCCTAGGGGAAGGTCCTCCCCGTTTCCCTCCCGCTTCTGGGGCTTCAGCCGTCCTGGGCTTGTGGACACAAACATGCGATCCGCCTCCCTCTTCACAAGGCTCCTTCCTCTGTGGGACTCCACGTCTTTGCAAGGCCGTTTCTTTTCTGTGTCTGTGTCCAAATTTCCCTCTTCTTAAAAGGACAGCAGTCACTGGATTAGGGCCCAGCCAAATTCCATGTGACCTCATATTACCCTGATTACATTTGCAAAGACCCTATTTGCAAATAGTCACATTGTGAGGTTCTGGGTGGGCGTGAATCTTGGGGGGCGCTGTTCGACACAGTACAATTGAGCAACAGAAATAACTGAAAGACACACTACAGTAGTCAGAGTAGTCAGATATTTTAAAAGATGGTCTTGTTTTCTACCATTAATCACAGCTTTAACCTTTAACAAAGCAGCAAAGACGCCAAGATCTGGGCTTGGAGTCTGGAAGTGGGGGACAGAAGAAAGGGGGGACCCCAATCCAGGTACTGAGAGGGGACACCCGGACTTCTTCCGCTCTCATCCCCCTTCCTTGCTCTGCAGTCTGAGGCAGGCCAATTAACCTTCAGAGACCCAGTGTTGTCAAGTAATATTATCCAACAAATACCTGTTTTAAAGTTACCGTGATCTGGGCATGGGCTCTGCCCTTAAGAAACACATCATCTACGAGAGTCAAGTAATTCAATGTGACAGGAGAATATGTGAAAGGCAGGAAAGAAAAGAAAATGAGTAAATGGACAGCAATCATTCCTATGCCTGCTGAGGGCTCGATAATGGTCAGTGGAACCACCAAGGGTGCTGACCCATGCATGGAAGCCTCTGGAAGAGCAGGGTTTGCCTGGCCAGGTGGTGAGGTGCAGATCCCCACATGGAGTGGACAGCCCACTGCTGAGGTGTATGTGGGAAGAGCTGGTGGCATGGCCCTTGGATGTGTGGACAACATGGGGACTGGCGGGCAGGTGGAGTCGCCTGGCTGTTGTTCTGGGCATAAGGGTGGCCACTGGGAGAGCGGAGGCATGAGGTCTGTTTTTTGTAACCACATAGACAATGCTGTGAAAGTCATTTGGAATAAAGAGGAATTTGACTTAGGAAGCAAACTCAGGTGCTTCTGGTCACGCTGGTGAGAGGATGGGAGCTGGGTGGTGAGGGGATACAGTGAGTCCTCACCCCAGGTGGGTGGGAGGAGAGACCAGAGGGCTTGGGAAGCAGAGGCTGAGGGCGAGAGGGCCAGGGAGGCAGGAGCCTGCAGCTCAGCCCTGGAGCCACCAGGATAGAGGAACTTGGGGGGTCTGGTGACGTCTCTGCTCTGAGGGTAAAAGGAAGGTTCACATGGAGGAGCCATGATGGGCCAGGTACAAGGGGAGAATTTGGGGGAATTTGATTCTAATCACCTCCATTTTCCTTGGAATGGGGAAGCTTAACCAATTGCTGAAATCCAGAGGGTGACTCTGGGATTAAGGGAGGGGGAGGGAAGGAAAAGCATCTCCACCGAGGAAAGTGAAAAGATTTACCTGGTTAGGATGAAACTCATTTGGAAGCCTGTAAATTTGGCAGGGAATTAATTAATCAGCACCGTTATTTTCTCTCTCCGTTCTGAAAGCTGTCATTTCAAAGGCGTAGATTAGAACAGCATGCAGAGGTAAGCAGGAGCGGAAGCAGGAGCAGGAAGAACGAGAAAGGCAGCCACCTCGTCCCCTATTCCAAGCCATCCTTAGGACGCAAGAAGGGTTTTCTTTGTGTCTCCCGGTTAAGCAGAGAGCCTCAGTTGGAGGCAAGGCTGTGAGGACCCGGGTCGGGAGGGTGAGGTTCCCGGTGTGGTCTCAACCCCACCAGCCCGGGCCTCCCACCTCCGCCAGTTCCAGAGCACTAGGGCCTCACAGGGTGACTGCAGCCAGGGAGAGCACCGGGCATTCATCCGGCCCCCCTGCCAGTGAGCGGCGGGTTCCCTTCCACCCCTCGCGGCTGCCCAAGCCCCACTGGAGCCTCTGAGAGCTGGTGGTCTGCGTTTTCGTGCGTGTCCTTCCTCTTCAGCATGTCCAGAGTGTGTGCGCACAAACACAAACCCACGCTCACAACGACAGCCACCCAGCCCTCCTCTCCTTTCCCACGGCTAAGCGGGTAAATTCTTCCTCATCAAAGAGACAGATGAAACGAGTTTATTAATAAAAGTCTCCGTCAGGAAGATTGGAAATGAATGATTAGTAAAATCCACCCCATTTTACTTATAGACAGACCCCCCTCCTGGAGAGGCATCTGTGAAGGGCAGGAATCCCCGAGTAGGTTGGGGCTGGAAGCATCTGGAAGCTGTTTGCGATATGGATTAGGAGTCAAGCTGCACACAGACACCGCCTCCAGACACAAGGCTCGCTCTGCGGAGGGAAAAGACGCGGCTTGTTTACAGTGCCACTTTTCCCTTTGCTTGTTATCTGTTTTATTTCTTCCTGGTTCCCGGGCTCCCCCACCATTCGTGTGCAATTATGTCTGCACAGATCCGCCAGCTGTAGGGCTTGTTAACCGTGCCCACCCCGCAAGCTGTCGGAGGCTGCGGGAGGAGCTAGGCCATAGGCACGTGTCTGCATGGCCTGCATAGCTGGTGCGTTTAGCAAATCAGGGTGTTTGGGCCTTTTGCGGTAGAATAGCCAAAGAAGGTAAAAGAGAGACGTGGACACATCCGCAGGCACAAAGTCTAAGCAGCAGGTGGATTGTGTGTGTGAACATGCCATGTGTCTGTGTGTGCGTGCACACACACGCACACTCATAGACACACACACACACATGCACATGCGCAAACACACAGACACATGTACACTTAGGCACACATGTGCAAACACACAAGCACATGAACACACAAACACATGCTGATACACACAGGCACATGCACACGCACTCACGTGTGCAAACACACACAGGCACACGAACATGCAGGCACATGCACAAACGCACAGGCACAGGCACACACATGCATATGTGCAAACACTCAGCACACACACAAATGCACCCACATGTACAAACACACAGACACATGCGCACATTCACAGGCACACACATACAGATGTACGAACACAGGCACACACAGACACATGCACACACATGCACATGCACCAACACACACAGGCATATGCACACATATGTACATGCACACACACGAACAAACACACATGCACACATATGCACATGCACAAACATGGACACACGTGCACTCACACAGGCACACATTCACACTCATGTGCACACACATGTACACCCACTCACCTTCACATTCTCAGATACATGCACGCATATGCACACATGTGCACTCACACACACATACACTCGTGCACACACTTTCACATTCAAAGGTACATGCACACATACGCACACACATGTGCGCTTACACAGAAACACACACATGCCCACGCATGCACATATGCTCACACTCACATTCACAGGTACATGCACACACATGTACTGACACACAGATACACACTCACAAGCACATGAATGCATACACAGACCTCTACTCTCTCCACACTCCCAAAGCTGATGGCTGGTGTAATTTTCCCATTACTTGTGCATTTCTTTATCCATGAAAACACTTGCGGAATTATGTGTTTAGGTCTCCAATTTCTACATCTGGAAAACATTCTCTGGGGGCCTTTTTATGAATGTTGCCAACTCGAGAGTTTTAGAGTGTAGTTATTCCTAGCCAATGCTTATCTCTCTGATAACAGCAGTGTTTTCTTCACAAATCATCCAGAGACCCTCATGATAGTGAACGCTGGTTGCCCTAAGTTAGTTTCTGACAGGGATGTTTCCTTCACTCTATAAAAGAAGAAAAATCACAAGTGTGGTTTGACTTTTTCAATCAATCTAACGAAAAGTGAGTGAGTGGAGATGACCAGAATTCAGTGTGGGGAGGCAGGGTTTGGGCTGGGCTGTCCGCCCTTGCGCTGGAAGAGCCGGTCCTCACCTTGGTCCTGCGGAGGCTGCCTTGACAAAAAGGATCCAGTCCTCGCAGAAACACAAGTGCCAAGGCAGCTGGAGGGCTAGACCAGGACCCTGCCACCCCCTCAGCGGCTGCTGCCAAGTGCATTTACCCTCGGCTGAGGCGGAGCTCGCAGGCAGCCTTCCCACATCTGTGAGGGTGGGGAACTGAGTCTAGAAATCACGCGCCCTCAGCCAGAGTCCTGGGGGTCCGGGGTGGAGACAGGCTTCCTGCGGAACGGACCCACCTCAGCGCTGCGTGTGCGGCGCCTCGTACCCAGCCACACTCTGCCTCAGGGGTGTCGATGAGAAAAGAGTCGAAATAAACATGGGAGAGACCACCCTGCGTCCTTCCAGAACCTGGTCCTGACGACCGTCCCGGAGACATTCCCAGGGAATGTGCTTTCCAGCCCGTGGTGCCTGAACCTCCCCGGGGAACAGGGCAGGTCTCTGGGTTTCCTGGGCCCGCTGCGGAGGCTCCGCTTGGCAGGTGTAAGTTAAACCCTGACATCCACATCATGGAGAGGCCACTCGGCCTGGGGCCACAATACCGACCCACACATTCCGGCTTCTGCGCGCCCTCCTCGGCGCTGGTTCCCTCGCAGCAGGTGGCACACGTTTATCCCCTGCCGCCTTTCTCACCTCCTGGACCCACAGAAAATGCCATCTGCTCCTGCTGGGGTCGGGTTGGGAAGGCTGGGCCAGGACACGGGTCTGGGACTCATGTGTGATGGCGATGTTTCTCCAACACAAAGCCCCAGGCCTCACCACTCTCCATGCTCAGCAAATCCCACTGCCTTCCCTGGGAATCCCCATCAGCCCTGTGCTTTGGGCCATCTCTGGGCACAATGGGAGCTGCACGCCTCTCACTGCCTTTGCCAAGTGGCTCTCTAGGGAGACGCCAGGGCTGTGGCCTGCTAGGAGCCCGCTCTCCACTTCGTGTAGAGTACAGGCGGCTACCGTCTGCATCCCCGACCCGGACCTGCCCTTCCTGGAAGCCCGGCAACTCGCAGCCCGTGGCCCACCCTTTCCAAGCTGCAGGGCAAGCCCCCTCCCTGCGACCCCCAGGCTGTCCCGGCAGAGAGCAGGAGGCAGGAAAAGGTGAGGACTCCATAGAGCGGGTGCCCCCCAGAGGGGTGCAGGCATCTGGGAGAGATGCCTCCGATGCACAAGGCTGTGCAGAGTTTGGAGGAGTAAAGGCGGGGTCACGACATGGCAGAAACGGGAGTTAGAGATGTGGGACCAGGTGTCTGGGGCCCCAGCTCTCAGCGGGGAGGAGCAGGAAGGTGCAGCCAGGAGGCTGAGCAGAAGGTGGAGTTCAGGGGTCACCAGGGGATGTCCGTGTGGGGTCAGGGCCCTGCCCATTGGTGGGGATCTGGTCCCTGGGTGATCACCAGAGAAGGCGGCATTCATGAGGTGAATATTCAGTTAATGTTTCCACGGCTAATAGCTCTGCTCATGTCTCGTCCTAACCCTAACATCAGCTTCTCAAGGGCGTGCTCAAGGTGATACAGTCTACTTGGAGGCCTGGTCCAGGGGTTGAAGTGCTGGTGTCCTCTTCCTCTCTCCCCTCCAGGCCAGCATCCCAGCTGCTGGGAGGCTGAGGCTGGGACCACAGGTGCTCCTGACCCCAGGCCAGCACTAGTGAGACTCAGGCCTGCTGACGGAGAGAGCCAGAAAGCCCGGCCTGGCGCTGCCTCTCGTCCCCTCTGTTCTAACGGGAGGGAGGCAGAGTGTCGGCCCCGGGAGAATAAAGTTCTAGTTTCTCACTTTCTGGGTGGGGCACAGGTTGCGGTGAGTGGCCAGGTTTGAGCCTGGCGTAGGGGAGACGGTTCAGTGCTCCCTGCAGCAGGCGTTCAGGAGAGCTGGGCCCACGTCCCCTATCAGAGACCCATCCCCACGGCCCTGAGATCATGGTTTACCCACGGTGGGCCGAAGGGAACATTCTTCTGGACACTGAGTAACTTCTGTGGAAATCACGAACATTGTTTACTTTAGATACCAAAATTATGCTCCCTGAAAACCAGGAAAATTCATTGTTGAATAGTCAGAGTGTTTTATGGCATAGCTAGTTGATGCCATTTCCTGTACCAGGAGAAAAAGCCAGAGACCATTCCTCTCCCTGTAGTAATTCTGTTTTCACTCCTAGCCATACACATCGTTTAGTTTATGTCTTATTTCCTGTTCTCTTTCCCAGAATAAGATATTCCCTCCCATCTTTTAGGTGCATAGAAATAATACAACATAATAAATGACATAATTACATGTGATCACATAATTTCATTATAGTAATGAATACAGAAGTGACGAAAAGTGAGGGCTACCTTGTTTTTATGAGTATTTTATTTTGCTGTATAAGCAAATGTTAAAAGACATGATTAAGTGGATGAAGTACTAGCAAATAACTAAATGTAATAGAAAGGTGAGGCTAGCCTACAATACAAGTCATTACTTAGAATTCAAAAAGTTCCCTAAAATTCCCATTTTTAAATGTTTCATTTGGACAAATAGACTTCTTAAAATAGACTAGACCAGTGTATTTTTTAGAATATCAGGATACACACTTCTGAGATAATTTAAAAGGTGGTGGTTCAATAACCGTTAAGAAACACTTAAAATGTGAAGGTATCCTCACAGATAGATTTGTTTCCCTTGGTTTAACTCTTTGTGTATATACATGAATTTTGGAAATCGGCAGATTTAACAGATTTTAGGTGTGTTTTGCTGTGGGTACGGAGCTAACACCAGCTCCAGTGTTTCCGCGAGGTGTCGTCTGACACAGGTGCCATCCCGCGCACTCTCAGCCATTATTTGATGAATCCTAAACGCTTTTGCAAAGAAAGTAGCCAATACGTTAATGTGGATATCTTGGCGTATATTCACTTATTTACTATCCAGCGATTATTTGTTGAGTGCCAATTTGGTGTCAAGTGGATCAGAGACATCAAATAAAATCTCAGGTTGCTCCAAGTCTCACGACGGAGCTCAGCACGCAGATGCAGTCTGTGCTGGAGCTGGAAAGTCTACTCTGTGGAAAACACACAGCGGTGACACCCACAGTAGTTAACAGATGTTTTGAACAAGGAATCAACACACAGGACCAGATGCCGAAAGGGGATAGCAAACACAGCTGAGTGGTGCACGTTGCAGACTGTCCACTCTAGAGTCACAGAGAAAGCCACGTGGCATTTCAGTCCTTCCTGGGGAAGCTCATCGCCATTGGCATCATGACCTAGGAAAGTATCTCTGACTGACACCTTTTTACACCACCTGCCAATCCATGTCAATGCACAGACTCATAGCTAATTACCTTTGGGTCATGCCCCCATGATTTGCAAACTCCAACTAAGCTTAAAGCTCTTTACTGTGAAGACACAATATGAATCCCCAGCATTTTGGAAATTATGACCTTGATGAGAGTAGATGTGTCCCCTCGATATTCTATATTCCTTGCCGCCCTCAGCTAAGTGCTCATTTGTGCATTATGGCATTTGTTCATTCATTTATTCACTCCACAGTTAATTACTGAGTACCTATTACGTGTCAAGCATGATGCTTATTCAGGGTGATAAAAAAATCAAACAGATTCCTTACTCTCAGACTGCTCAGAATCTAGTGTGGAAGGCGGGAAGACAGAGCAATAGCAAAGTCATTGGTGGTGCAAGATGGGCACTTGTGTACAGCAGAACGGAGGCATAAAACAGAAGGAGCCCATCCACTGGTTTAAATATATTCAGAATACATTTAAACTAATGCCAGTGGCACTCCAGAAAAGAAGCTCTTCCTGGAAGAAAGATATCACAAATAATGCTTAAGTTTGGGGTAGGAGTTTGCCTGGTGTGGCAGCAAAAGGAGCTCCATCTTGGACATGAATCCACCATGTCAGCTTCTGATTAACCCCTCTTTCAGGAAGACTTCCAAGATTTCCAGTTTATTTATTGTTCCTTGCATAAGGGCATGGACTTACCATAAATCCTGCCCTTTGGTCAAACAATCTTGATGGCATTGCACTTCAATTGTCATATGCATCCTTTCTGAACCACTCCTCCCCTATGACATATGAGCCCTAGGTCTGGGGGTAACGCCAGGGAGATCCACTATCTTGTCTCACTGCTGCCAGAGACACAGACGTGGTGTGTGAGGCTGTACTTGCACGGATATAAAGAAATATCTGGGACTGGATAATTTAGAAGAAATGAGGTTTAATTGGCTCACAGTTCTGTGGGCTGTACAAAAAGCGTGGTGGCATCTGCTTCTGAGGAGACCTCAGGAAGCTTCCAATCATGGTGACAGGCAAAGAGGAAGCAGGCGGTCATGTGGTGAAAGCAGGAGCAAGAGAGAAAGTGGGGAGGTGCTACACACTTTTAAACCACCAGATCTCTCAAGAACTCACTCACTATCCTGAGGGCAGTACCAAGGGGATGGTGCTAAGCATTCATGAGAAGTCCACCCCCATGATCCAAGTACCTCCCACCAGGCCCCACCTCCAATGATGGGGGTTGCATTTCAACATGGGATTTGGGTGGGGACACATATTCAAACTTTGTGACATGGCTTCTGCTTGTAAGTCCCTGTTGAAACAAAAAATAATGCCAATGTAATGTCAAGGTAAATTTATGACAAGAATAGCACACAGTCTGGAAGAGGAGAAATGAAAGAGAACTTTACATTAAATGACATAATGACATTTGAAGATAAACAGTGGTAAGTTGTGGGTGTAAGCTGCATTAGTTTCTTATTGCTGCTATAACAAATTACCAGAAGCACCTCAGTGACTGACAGCAACATAAATCTATCGTCTAACAGTTATGGGGGCCATACACCTGAAGGGATCTCATTTGGCTAAAATCCAGGCCTTGGCAAGGCTGAGTTTCTTGCTAATGGCTGTTGTGGAGATGGCATTTTCTTGCCCTTTTCAGCTTCCAGCAGCTGCCTGCATTCCTTGGCTTATGGCTGTCTTCCATCTTCAACACCAGAGAGAGCCATGGTTGTCTTCCATCTTCAGTGCCAGAGATGGTCAGCTTATTCCTTCTCACATCACAGCACTCTAACATTGATGCTCTGCCTCTTTCTTCCACATTAGAAAACTGTGATTATGTGGGCCAATGGATAATCCCCCTATCATAAGTTAGTTGATTTGCAGTTTTGATCCCCTCTGTAGCCTTAATTCTCTTAGTTATGTCACATGCTATATGCACAGGTTTCAGGGAGTATAACATGAACATCTTTGGGAGGACTTTATTCTGCCTGTGACATACATATACTATAAAACCTAAAGCAATTCTTGCAATAACAAAGAGTTATAGCTAATAAGTCAAGAAAATAAAATAAAATCATAAAATAGGCTAATTTAATACATACAAAGTCAGAAAAATAAGTGAATGGAGAACAGAGACAAATCAGACACACAGGGAACAAACAGCTGGCTGAGAGACAACTCTAACAACAGCAATAATCATATCAGTTGTGACTGGTCTAAACAATGTAATAAAAAGACAGAGATTGTCAGATTGGATAGAAAAAGCAAGTCTCAACTATATTCTGCCCACAACACACACACAAGCACATATACACACACTTACATAACTCACACACATACAGTGTAAATATAAAGGCACAGATAGATTAAAAACCAAAGGGTGGAAAATGATACACTGTGCCAACATGTATCAGAAAAAAAGCTGTTGTGGGCATACAAATATAAAAGTAGACTCCAGTAAAAAGAATATTGACAGAGATAAGTCATTTCACAAAGATGGAAGCCCAATTGCACAGGAGGACATAACAATTCTAAACATCTATGCATCTAATAACATGGCTTCAAAATACATAAAGCCAAACTGGTGGCACCATCAGGAAAAATAGATAAATCAACAATTATAGTGGGAAACTTCAGTACCCTATTAAGAAGAAAATCAGACTGGACTCATACTGCTTGACTTGACAATTTTGACCTCGTGATATTAATCCAACATTTCACCCAATTACAGCAGAATATATATTCTTTGCAAATGCATGCAGACCATTTATCAGATAGCTTATATATCAAATTATTAAAATGCCTTAATCTATTTTAAAAGATTCAAATCATACCAGTTAGTCTCTCTGGCAAGAATGGAATTAAGTCAGAAATCAGTAACTGAAAGAAGTCTAGCAAATCCTCAAATATTAGGAAATTAAACAATTTATTTATAAAGCAAAAACAAAAACAAGCAAATGAAAAACTGGGTCAAAGAAAAAAATCAGAAGGCAAACTGGAAACCAGAAAATACATTATATTAAAATTTGTGTGATTCTGCTCAAGTTATATTTAGGCTGAAATGAACAGCATTAAAAGCATACACTGGAAAAAAACAATGGCTTTATCTTATGCTTTAATAAAATAGAGAAAAAAGGGCAAATTAAATTCAAAGTAAGCAGAAGACAAGAAATAATAAAGATTAGAGCAAGCATCAATGAATAGAAAACAGAAATACAATAGATAAAAATCATTGAAACCAAAACCAGATTTTTTTGAGAAGATCACTATAATTGATAAACTTCTAGACAGAATAATCAATAATAAACAGAGAAGACAATTCATCAATACCAGAAATGAGAGAGATGGCATCAGTAAATACTTTACAGATATTAAAAGAATTATCAAGATATATTATGAACAACTTTATGCCAATTAATTTGACAACCCAGATGATAACCAAAATGGACAATTTCATTATACATTCAAATGACTAAAACTCACTCAAGAAGAAACAGGAAGCCTGGACAGTTTTATGCTTATTAAAGAAATTGAATTTACTGTTAAAAGTTTTTCCACATAGAAAACTCCAGGCAGATGTTTTCACTGGTTAATCCTGAGTGAACATTTAAGAATTAATACTACTTCTACACAAACTCTTCCAGAAAATGGAAGAAAAGGGAATACTCCCCAATTAATTCTTCAATGCAAATTTTACTCTGATACCCAAATCAGAAATATATTTTACATAAAGCTATAAACCAATATTCCTCTTGAACATACAAGCAAACATTTTAAACAGAGTTTTAGAAAATCCAACCCAATAGTATAAGACAACATATCAGGACAAAGTAAGGTTTATCCAGTATGCAAGTTTGATTTATCATGTGAAAGACAATCAATTAACAAACTAACATAATAAAATAATGTTATTATCTCCATAAATGTAGAAAAATCATTTGGCAAATCCAACATCCGTTCTAAACAAACACTCTTAGCCAACCAGTGATAAAAGACACTTTCTTTAACCTGACAAAGTGTATCTGTGGAAAAATTTTAACTAACTTCATGCTTAAATGGTGAAAGACTAACAGCTCATCCACTAAGAGTGAGAACCAGTTGAGAATGTGCTCTCCTTATCTGTTTTCAACATCATATTAGGGTTCTCACTTGTGTGATAACACAAGAAAGATAAAGGAAAGTTCCGCAGATTAGGTGTTTGGCGTCAACATGATCTTCAATGTAGAAAGCTCAGTGTAATCTACAATGAAGCTGTTATAACAAATCAATGAATTTAGCAAGGTTGTAAGATTCAAGATCAACACTCTCAAAAAAACAATTGTTTTTCTATATACCAGCAAGTCTGAACACACTGGGTCTTGAAGAGGTAGTGGAGTACCTAGAACTCACACACATTGATAATGGTAATGTAAATGGTGCATCCAATTTGAGATGCTATGTGGTAGCTTCTGTAAAAGTTAAAAATACACCTACCATGTGAACCAGCCATTCCATTTCTAGGTATCTACCCAAGAGAAGAGAAAGTGTATGTCTATGTAAAGACATGAGCATGAATTTCCATAGCAGCTTTATTTTTTAATAGCTAAAAATTAGAACAACCTAAATGTTAATCAGCAGATGAGTAGATAAACAAATTGTGGTGTATCCATGTAAATTAAATACTATTCAGCAATAAAAGGAAGTAAGTATTCAGCAACATGGATAAACCTCAAAATAATTATGCTGAGTTAAGAAGACAGGCAAAAAAAAAAAAAAAAGTACATCTGTGGGAATGATTCCCTTAAGTCCAGAGAAATGCAAACCAATCTGGAATGATAGGAGGAGATTAGTGATTACCTGGGAGTGGGGAGGGAGAGAGCAGCAGGTGCGATAGGGAACATTTGCGAAGATGCACAATCCAACCCTGGGAGATGATGTTTATTGTCACAAGTGCAGTGATTGTTTCATAGGTGTACAACAAGATTCACATTTACCACATTCTACACTTCGAATATGCAGTTTATTGTGTGTCAATAAAGATTTACTAACAAACAAGACAGAAAAAGGTGTTCACATTTTTATAAATGATTCTTACACTGGTCTTTGCCATTTTTACATATAGCGAGATAACTGTTCATTACATCTGCACTATTTCGGCCCTTCCCTAGAACAATTTACATTCATGTCAACAGTACAGGATGAGCCCCAAGAAGAAACCCAAACCCAATATAGACTAAATCCTAAACACTGAGCACCTCAATAAAAGTACTTCACATAAACACAGCAACTGAAATTACAAGCAATGGTTAGGCTGCTACTAATTTTTAGGTCTACATTAAATAATATTCATGTTAAAATCCAAAAAATACCACCTGTCACCCCAGAAGCACTCTAACGTCAACCAGGGTTGCTCGAGAGCTTAAAGACCACTGGCAGGACATTGCATACATTTGTCAGTGCACTGTGGGGGAGGTGAGTCCACTTACTGGGAGCTACATGTCACAGCCCATTTGTTTAATTTTTAGTTTCACCTGAAAATACTTGCTCTCTTGAGAAAACCACACCACAGGGTGATAATGTGAAATATCTCCATAAAACAAGAAGACAGTAATTTATTATTTTCCTCATTTTCAGATGTAGCAGTCAAGAAAAGTATTTAGAAGAACAAATAGCCTCAGAATTTCAGAATTTTCAGAGAACATCTGATTTGTGAAGTAAATTCATTAAATGTCAACTATGTTTACGTCTTTGGTTCTCAAATTGCTTAACTGTACATTGCCGAACAAAAATGAACACGTTGGCTTATTATTTCATCACAGCATTGAATAAATTTTATATTTGGTTATTAAACAGTTTTAATATCTTCTGGGTTCAGAAAACGTCATGGTAGTGGCATAAAAGTAGACACATAAATCAAACTGATTTTTGACAAGGCACCAAACATACATATATTAGGGCAGTCCCTTCAATAAATAGTGCTGGGAAAACTGGATATCCACATGCAGAAGAATGATACTAGATCCCTTTATCTCATCATATACAAAAATCAATTCAAAGTAGAATTAAAACTTAAATGTAAGAACTTGAAAAGTGCTAGAAGAAAACTTAGAGAAAACACTTTATGACATTGGTCTAAGCAAATATTTTTCAAGGATAAGACCTCAAAATCACAGGCAATAAAAGCAAAAACAGACTAATAGAATAACATCAAACTAAAACGCTTTTGTGCAGAAAAGAAAACAATCAAGAGTGACAGGTAACCTACAGAATAGGAAAAAATATTTGCAAACTATGCATCTGACAAGCGGTTAACACTAAAAATACATAAGAAACTCAAACAGCTCAATAGCAAATAATAATAATAATTTAATGTAAAAAGTGAGGAAGGCCGGGCGCGGTGGCTCAAGCCTGTAATCCCAGCACTTTGGGAGGCCGAGACGGGCGGATCACGAGGTCAAGAGATCGAGACCATCCTGGCTAACACGGTAAAACCCCGTCTCTACTTAAAAATACAAAAAACTAGCCGGGTGAGGTGGCGGGCGCCTGTAGTCCCAGCTGCCCGGGAGGCTGAGGCAGGAGAATGGTGTAAACCCGGGAGGCGGAGCTTGCAGTGAGCTGAGATCCGGCCACTGCACTCCAGCCTGGGCGACAGAGCGAGACTCCGTCTCAAAAAAAAAAAAAAAAAAAGTGAGGAAAAACCCTGAAAAGACATTCTCACAATAGCCAAGCTACAAAATCAAGCTAAGTGTCCATCAATGGATAAGTTGATAAAGAAACTATGATATATATACTCCATGGAATACTATTCAGCCATGAAAGAATGACATCCTGTCATTTGCAGCAATGTGGATGAACCTGGAGGACATTATGCTAAGTGAAAAAACCAAGCACAGAAATACAAATACCACATTTTCTCACTCATACGTGGAAGGTGAAGAAGGTGATCTCCTAGATGTAGAAAGTAGAATGCTGATTACCAGGGGCTGGAGAGGGGCTACTCTCTAAAGATTGCCCAACGGGTACAAAGTCACAGGAGGAAGGAAGGATAGGAGGAAGAAGTTCTGATATTCTAGAGTAGGAAGGTGACTATGCTTGGCAATACTCTCTTGTATATTGCCAAGTAGTTAGAAGAGAGGATTTTCAGTGTTATCACCACAAATGATAAATGCATGAGAAGGTGCATATGTTAAGTACCCTGATTCAATTATTATCGAATGTATTCATATATTGAAACTGTACCACAGATAGGTACAACATCATGTGTCAATTAAAAACAAAATAAAAGATAATTATTTTCTGTGTTCAGAATGCAAACTGAGTCTTAAAAGGAGTTACAAATTCATTAAAAGTCAATGTCCTCAGCTTCAAGGGATATATGATACAGGGGGCTGGTGTTATTGAGGGCTTTAAGGAAGGTTTTTAATACTTATCCTTCGGATGTAGACACTTTTGGCCAACAATAAAAAGGTATTGACTAAAAGGTTACGGCGCAATTGAGATTTCATTAGCTTCACCATCTTGGCAATAGAAAAATGTTTGTTATGCATATTTCTACTTTGATTTTTTTTGTTTGTTAACTTAACGTGTCTATGCTTATTACATTAAAACATAGTCATCTGCACCAATGCCTATGCATCAGTAGAACAGTGTGACGCACTGTGAAATGCTGCCGAGACACCACCGTCTTGTAGCTTAGTCTGTGCGAACAGTCTTAAGACTACAGCTGAGAAAACCATTTCGTTCCTCGATGCGCAACCTCCTAGACACGAGCCTAGATTAAAGATGTGTCTGCTGCGTGACACCACATTAGTATATTATTGCATAAGTAATGACTCATTGACTGGAGTATAAAAAAGATTGATAATTTACAAAGAAAGTCAATCAATAAATAAACTGTCCCTAACCAGCTCGAGAGCTGGCAGAATGACATTCCATTATCCTGTCAGGCATACTGCAATCAAAAGCGTGAAGCCCCGGGGGCATGGTACCCTACCTGCCTGGCTGGCTCCCACATCCCTCCCCCACCGGCTCCCCTGGCTCTTCGGACTTCTCCACCTTTCCCACAACCACAGCCTGGCCACAAACCCACATGCAGATACATATTTGTGTGTCACTTCAATACACGGTGCGGTGAGGCTGGGGCCTGCCGGGTGGGACGGCTGCCGTGGTGACAGTACCATGTCACTCGAGCTCGGCAGCTGATCCCTGGTAGACAGCGCTGTCAGAGAATCAGAGACTTCCACATGTGCGAGTGAAATTAACTTCTGTTAGTCTGACATTTTCCACAATCAATACTCACAGGGTCCTTGTCTCCAGGATCAAAATTCATAAATCAAGAGCAGAAAGCATGAAATAAGGTATTTGATAAATCCATTAAGTGAAGTGGCAATGTACTTCTGTCATGCTGTCGAAAGTACACTCGTGTGAGCAAAAATCCTCCAGACTTGCCACGGGGAGCGCGTGCTGGGTGTGCGTGCCACTGCTGTGTGCATTCTGGAGAGTGCTGCACTTACTGAGACAATATTTTCATCTCAAAATAGCAGTGTGATTTGTATTCTTTCTTCAGGTTCCTGACTGGTCAGAGAAAAAGAGTGATGTAGGGCCTGGTTTAAGGAGGCAGAAATCCACCTGATAGTGATTTTGCTGGATATAAGTTGGCTGCTGAGAAATGGACTTAGTCTTCATAGACAGACAAGTAATGAATTGTGTGTGTTTATATACATAGACTTATACATACTACATGTGCGTATAGGAGATACATACATATATACTGTTGTGTGTGTATACACAATTTTACTGTTTTTATATGGTGTGTATATGTGGACTGTGTGTGGGTGTGTGTGTGTGTGTGTGTAACCCTTGACCAACCATGGAACCTGGCTCCATAGATTTAAGGCCCTCTGTGTTCAAGAAAGGCTGGTTGTTTATCATCCTCAATTGGTAAACGGGGAGAGACTGGGCTGTGGAGTGTCTGAAATACAAAACCGCCCTCTCTCCTTGACCGTGTGCCGCGGGTGCTGCTGCTCTCAGAGTTGCTTTATGATTTTATGCAGCACATTTTATGACAGTAGAGCAGCTACTTATGTGTTCTGCACATGAAACTCCTAATTCAAATACTTCGGAATAAGGCAGTGGATATTGTGTTGCAACCCCTCGTCTCTGCAGTCACGGAACCAGTGTTATTGGAAGTGGGAAGCTCTTATCTACTTATTTTTTTAAAAAATGCCTCAAATCTACAAATATTGACAAGGATAATAGGGGAAATGGGTTTCATTTGAAAATTAAAAATCAGCAGATATTTGTTTAGAATTTGTAGTGGTCTAGATGCTGGGCGGAGCATGCAAAGATAGTTTTAAATAATACGGAGCTCACAGAGCACCGACAGAATCTGACTGCCAGGTGGCATTACGAGTCACCTGAAACCCACATGAACCCAGTGTAGCACCACATCGTGCCTTGAAAGTGTGTGAAGCAGGGGACTTTTATTCTCCTATTTCGAGAAGGAAGCTCCAACAGGTCCCATGGATTTTGATTTGGGGTAATTTTTAGGTAATGAAATTTTCTAAACTCTCCTTTAGTGGCAAACATATTTTAACTCTGCTAATTAAGATTGTCCCTGGCACTGATCAAAACCTCTTCCATCTTTGGGGAGGTGCGGCTGCGGAGCGGGGCCTCGTTCTCAGGGAGGAGAGGACTGTTAGGGTTCCTCCGATCCTTCGCGAGCTCCACGAGTGGTGTTTACTGCCGACCCCTGAAGATGGGGGAAGAGGAGGTGGGGTTGGCAGGAAGCCCGAGCTCTGCTGCTTCTGAGCCGCGGGATCCCCAGTTTCTCTGTGCTGCTGGCCCCTCAGGGAATTAAAGTGTGGGCACAACTGTTTCCAAAACACACGCCTCCCCCAAAGAAAATTTTCTCACAAAATTTTCCCTTTCAAAATCCGCTGGCAACCTAACGTATAAGTTAAAAGAGGGTGATGAGTTTCAAGAGGTACAGAACAGTGTCTTGAGCTTGTGTGAAAATGTCGACATTCTCTCCATCGTGGCGGCTCCCTTTGCATGGAGCTGGCTTAGTGCACCTGTCCGAGCCGGCCTCCCAGGCTCATCCTCCTGCACACCGCGCTCATACAGGAGGGCTAAGAAGGCCACCGCCAGAGTCTTCTAAATAAAATAGCAGAAGTTTGCAGAAAAGACTTCCCACGGAAACTGGAAACACCACAGACCTTGAAAGGGTAAAAATGATGGCTGGCAAAAGGGGATACCTTGATGTGAAGGAGCATCCGGAAGGAAGCGGGATGTGGAGCAGCATCCGGAAGGAAGCGGGATGTGGAGGAGCATCCGGAAGGAAGCGGGATGTGAAGGAGAATCCAGAAGGAAGCGGTGGCATGCTGAAAATTTCCAAGGCAGACATGCTCTTCTGACGCTTATGTTTCTCTTGTTGTTTTCTAAGAAAGATACATTATTCTGTGTGGGAAGCCCAGTGGAGAGAAGCCTGGAGAAGGAGGTGTGGGCGTGGTAAGGGAAGCAGGTGTGGGCTAGGGAAATGCTGCACTTTGCTCATCAATTAACATCTTGAGCCATGCTTCCCCAAGAAATACTGTTTTCTGTTAATATGGGTACCTGCTACCTCTCTATTTCCTTTTTGTGAGCTCCTGCTTTTTCTCTAAGAATGACTTTAAGCATTATTATCTCAAAGACATATTTCTGTTCTCCTAAACTGCAAGCTTCTTGATTGAATCACTGTTATCATTGCATGTTTGATGTTTACTAAACACTCTCAACAAATGTGTTTTTAATGAATGAGTAGAAAGTGGGACAAAATCCATTTTAGGTGCAACCAATGTTGAGTGTTCTTTGGGTTTAAATAATCTGAGGAATCAGCATATGAGATGGAACAAGGCTCAATCTTTTATGCATCTTGAAATCTCGGGGTTTTTTTGTTGTTGGTTTTTTTTGTTGTTTTTTTTTTTTTTTTTTTTTTTTGGTTCTATAGGACTAGTAAAGTTTTATTTAAAATACAATTAAAGGAGGAGGAGACACCATCAGCCTCTCTGCCAGCACAGGCAAGGCAAGGAACGGTAACAAATATTCCCAGACTACCAGTGCCTTACATCTGAAAAGATTAATTTTGCTTTTTGGTACTACCAGCTCTGCTCATTAAGGTCACCTGGGGATCCAGGCTTACTGGGAACCCAGGAGTACCCAGCATTTCAAAGGTGGCATTTCCATATAAACAAGAGAGTGCCCCTCCAGCAGCTCTGTTCTCAGCCCATGCTGACCTGTGTCTTCGAAGCCCACTGGCTGGGATGGTTGCATGGAGCCCACGTACCAACAAGGGGAGCAGAAGGTACATCCTAGTGTGCGCCAGAAGCAGGAGAACCACAGACCCTGGTGAGTGTGCACGGAGGTCACAGGGCCTGGGAGCAGCTCATGGAACAGTGCAGGAGGGTCGGAGGGAACCTCGGAGACACGAGTGGGTGGCCCGGGCTGACCAGGAAGCCTACGTGGTTCTCAAGCGCATTTTAGGTGGTCCTGGGTGCCTAGGAGGCTTCTCCTTCTGGGTTTCCCTTGACTGGGTCCTGAAAGCTGACCTTGTTTATTCAAATATATCTATTGAGTTCTTATGCTATACTGTTTTCAAGGCTCTGGGTCTACCATGGAGATCAGGACAAACGCAGTTCCTTCCTTCCCAGAATTGACATTTGGGAATTAAGTCAAGATTTGTTCTGTGCCATTTACATGTTTGGAGATGGTTGGACTCGAGGCTGGGCTGTGTAGGGCTAAGGGTAAATGAGGACCATGCACAGGACCCGGAGAAAGTTTGCAGCAGAAATCGCAAAGCTTGAATGTCAGAGATGCAAAGTGTGTCTGGGTCTGGAAACAGATTTTTATGCAACTGAGGGTGTCTCAGTCAGCCAGGCTGCTTTAACAACATGCCACAGGCTGAGTGGCTGAAACAGCATTTATTTTTCATTGTCCTGGAGGCTGGAACCTGAAAGTGAGCCCAGTTGGTTGGGTTCTTGTGAGGGCCCTCTTCCTCCCCACACCCTCACGAGGCCTTGCTCAGTGAGCGCAGACAGAGAGCAAGCTCTGGTCTCTCTTCTTATCAGGACACTAATCCCAACGTGGGACTCCGCTCTCATGATCTGAACATCTCAACCCAATGACTGCACCTCCTAACGCTATCCTACGGGGGGTGTGGAATTTAACATGTG
This sequence comes from Piliocolobus tephrosceles, assembly GCF_002776525.5. Lineage (NCBI taxonomy): Eukaryota > Metazoa > Chordata > Mammalia > Primates > Cercopithecidae > Piliocolobus > Piliocolobus tephrosceles. Next base: position 1,877,254 of record NC_045451.1, read on the forward strand.
GATTTTGGGGAGACACAAGCACAGAGCCTATAACAGCAGACTTAAGAAGGCATCAGGAAGAGTCATTCCAGGTCCCTCAGGGACGGTACTCCCTGGTCAACACACTCTGTGGGGTCAGTGCCTGAAAGGGCGACTGTGTCCGTGGCAGAATCTAGGGGTCTTAGGTATGCAGATTCACGGCGGCCTCCCAAATAAGTGCAATAGCAGTCAGCCTATAGAATTCGATGTCCCTTATGAAAAATAAGAAAATAAGGAGGCCAGGCACAGTGGCTCACGCCTGTAATCCCAGCGCTTTGGGAGGCCAAGGTGGGTGGATCATTCGATGTCAGGAGTTCAAGACTAGCCTGGTCAATGTACTGAAACCCTGTCTCTACTAAAAAAATACAAAAATCGGCTGGCTGTGGTGGCGCATGTAATCCCAGCTACTTGAGAGGCTGAGGGAGGATAATCATTTGAACCTAGGAGGCAGAGGTTGCAGTGAGCCGAGATCACGCCATTGTACTCCAGCCTGGGTTACAGAGTAAGACTCTGTCTCAAAAAAGAAAAAAAAAAAGAAAGAAAAGAAGAGAAGAGAAGAGAAAAAAGAAAAGAAAAGAAAAGAAAAGAAAAAAAAAGAAAAGAAAAGAAAAGAAAAGAAAAAGAATGTGGTACGTAGCGTAAGAAAGTGCCTGTTAGTACATAGATGGCTCTGGGTTCTCCATGCTTTCTTTCTTTCACAAAGGGGTATTCACATGGGCCAATCACAAAGTCAAATAGCTTCCATGTGGGTGCAGGTTGCCCCTGGAACCTGAGCCTCTAATGGTGAGTTTCAGAGTAAGCCCTGGGTAACTTTTCTCCTGGGCTTGCTGCCTGCGTCACCACCTTGCAAGCTGCCTTCACACCTGGGCAGGTGTAAGCTTCGCACCCACCCTCTAAAGTCTCCAATGGAAAACAAACCATTTAAAAATGTTGCTGGATTAATATCATTAAATAAATATCGCCTCTATAGCACGTCAAAGTGAATGGCTTGTTGCCCAACCAGTCTATGAGAAGAACTTTTCCTTTTTCTCAAAGCAAAAAATGCATAAGCCTCTTGATTTCCTCTTGCAGCCTCAATTTAAAAGCTTAGCAATCATCCAAGATCTAAGGGATTATTAAGAGTCTCCTCCTTTACTAATGGGCATCGTGGCAGATATAATGTCATACAAATACGCTTGCATTTGATAAACCTTAATTAGATCATGTTTTGCATTTATGTTAAACAAAACTAAGATAGAAAGTGGCAGTATTTATCTTATGGCAGTCCCTATAAGTAATAGGAAAATTAAAAATTATTGAAATAACTTTACCAAATATATTCATTAAATTACACCAGCACAATTTCTTTACATTATTAGTACCTATAAATTAAATAAATAGATTTACTATCATGAAGCAAAGCTCTGAAAAGTGAATCTATTTATTCTCATAATGAAAAAGAAAGCAGCAGAGTCTTATTTAGTGCACCAATTGTATGTTTGTAACTGAATTCCTTAGGAGCAGTTGATCTGCTTTTCTTTGGCTCAGAGGATATGACAGTAACCTTTATATCTCTTTGCATTATACATTCCCTGTCTATCAATCTGAACAAATGGTTTGATACTTTCTGCTTCTAATTACAAAGGCAGCCAATAATTGGAGTAGTTTTTTTCATATGGATCCTCTGTCGTCTCAGGTGTCAATAGCTGTGGCTTTCCCGAGAGCCCAGATGTACTGTGGTAGGTGCCCTTGAGAAAGATTTTGCTGTTATTTAAATTCAATAAAGTTTTCCTCCTCTTTCCCTTTTTTCTGTCTGTCTGCCTCCCCTATCCCCCTGCCTAGAATGTCTGTTTCCTTCTGAGAGAACAGTTATTTGAGAATAAAATATGCATTAAAGAATAGATTGTCCTGGTTAAATATTGGAGCACTTGCATAGTATCTTCTTTTCCAAACACAAGGAGGACTTACTTTATAGGAGCTCACAGACCATTAAAGTTATGCTTTGTTTGACTTCAAGTGAGGATTACAAAATCTAAACCTGAGCACTGTGCCCTCAGAATACCCCGGAGGGGCATGTCAGGAAGGAACGCAGGCAGAAGGGAGGGAGGGACGTCGCTCTGCCTCCTGAGGCTTAGGTCAGCGCCACCAAGACCTGAGGGTGGCCTGATCCGATACTGGGGACAAATCATGGAAACCTGAGTCTGTTGTGCAAAGGAAGTATTTCAGGACCACAATTTTGGACATTCTGAGTCAAAATTAAATAGGTTTTATTAGTGTGAGGTTATCTGGGAATAATAAGATGCATGTGGCTCACCGAAGAGGAATATGGGATTTTGCATTTCCTAAGCATTCTCGGTCAGCGAATCCCTGTTCTCTCGGGCGCCTCCAGGCAGACAGCTGTGAACACTGACAATCCGTCCTATCTGTCTTCTGCTGCTTCAGTGTCAGTTCACGACTCTCCACTCAGGGCCACACGGTGCTCAGTGACTGAGTCCCACCTGAGGCACAACCCCAACCCACAGCACTGTCGGGGGCTCTGTTAGGCCTTATTGCTTTCCACAGTTGCTGCCTGTTCTGTAAGAGGACCATGTGCACACTGCCGCGTGACTCAAGGTGCCTGTCTCTGGAAGACAGATGCTGCCTCTCCCCTGATGTGGGATTTGGTCATGAGACTTACATTGGCCAAAGGATTGTGATATGTGTATTCACCTGTGTGTATGAAATGTGATGTGTGTATGCACATATGTATGCAAGAAATGTGTATATGCACATGTGTGTATGTTTGAAAGGAGACATGTGTACATGTACGTATGTATGAAATATGCGTGTGTGCAAATGCATGTATGAGCTGTGATAGTTTGTGTACCTACACAGGTATGAAATGTGATGTGTGTGTACATATGCATGTATGAAATGTGACGTGTCTATATGCATACACAGGTATGAATGTATATATGCATGCATGAACTGTGGTGGGCATGTGTACATATGCATGTATGGAATACGGTATGTGTATGTACATATATAAGTATGAAATGTGATGTGTGTGCACGTGTTTGTGTGTATAAAATGTGGCACATGTATCAGATGTGATGTGCAAATGTTTGTATGAAGTGTGGTGCCTGCCACATGAGGGCAGCAACTCTGAGAGCCACTGCCTCTGCTGTGCCTTGTTCGATTTCTGTCAGCTAGGAGATGAAGAAAGGGCCTGCTCTCGCCTCCATAATGGATACAATGAAAAAACAGAGACAGCACTAAATCCTAGTCATGAAGTGGAGAAACAGGAATTGGTACACACTGCTAGTGGGAGTGTAACATGGTACAACCACTTTGGAAAACATCCTGGCAGTTCTAAATGAGCTAAGCATAAGTTTATCAAAAGACCCAGAAATTCCAGTCCTATCCTAGAGAAACGAGCACTTCTGCCCGCAGGGAGATTTACCTGGGCATGGTCACGGCAGCCCTGTTACAATATCCAGAAGTATTGGGTGGAAAAACCACACAACGTCTGTCAGCAGATGACTGGATAAGCAAGATGTGGTACATTCACACGACAGAATATTCTTTGGCTATGGAAGGGATTAGGTATTGACACATGCTAAAGCGTACATGAACCTTGAGAACTTTATGCTGAGTCCAAGAAGCAGATACAAAAGGCCATATATTCTAATTCCATTTATATGAAATATCCAGAAATGGTCAATTGGTAGGAACACAAAGTAGACTAGTGGTGTCCAGGGGCTGGGATTAAGAGCAAAAGTGACTCTGAAGAGGCACTAAGGGTCATACGTGGGAGGTTAAAATGTACTAACACACCACACAATGAATTTGCAGAAAATCACTGGAGTGTAGTCTTGAAAGAGGTATGAGGGAAAGGAAAACCCTTTTGGAAAGATGATAAAGTTTACGCAATAAAGTTGTTCAATTAAAAAGTGGGCCCAGGGCCTGGGGCACAGGAGCCAGTGCTGCCAGAGTGTGGACTGTGGCTCTCGGCCATCGTCACGGAAGGTGATGCTTGGGACAGGATGTTGCCTCTCCTCCTTCCTGAGCCTTCTCCCGTGGGAAGAGAGGTACTGTCTGCTGAGGAACCAGTTATTAAAGACTGTTAAAGCCGTAGGGTTAAATTATTTACATTTTAAGCAAATATGAAGCATGGTAGGAGGTAGGTTTCTATGTAAAGAAGCAACTAAATATTCAGAAATATGTTTCACTGAGAAGCAAAATTACCTAATACATTAAAAAAAAACCCAAGGGACTCCTACTATCACCGGAGTTGGGGGACGGCCAGCGTCACCACAAAGTGGGAACACGGCAGGCTGCGTTCGGGCTTCCTTCCCCTCTGGCACTAGCATTCCACCCCCCCACAAAGAATTGTGTGGGCTGAAAAATGTGAGAAGTCAACAGACATTCAGAAAAACCATATGGAACTGCCAACTGCTCTCATGTCAGCTGCACACAATATGTTACTTAGGTGATACATGGTAAAATATCGTAAATAATTTTTAAATGTTGATGGGAAATTAAAAGTATTGCCTTAAGAATAAACTAAAACAACCAAAATGCATGAAATAATTATTATATGAGAAAATACTTTCTTATCACCCAATCTTCACATTTGATGTTTAATAGGATCATTTGGTTGCAGTCACTCTTCTTGCTTCCCCAGACACTCCATTTAACTGCTCAGACTTGAAAGTCTCCTCTTCCGAAGCTTTAGATTCCTCTCCTATTTGTATCATTGCAATTGGTCTCTATACTTGGAGTCACTGTTTTTTTTTAATTTAAGGCAATTTATTTTTAAACCAAAGAAACAAGAGCTTTACATATTGCACACGCAAGCATTTCTTTTTCTTCTACTCTGTTTTTTGAACCATAAGAGTACGATGTTGTTATTTGTGTAAAGTAAAGAATACGTGTTATTTTTCCTCATATAAAAGTGTTTTCTTTCTGATGCTCTGGACCCAAAGGCCCTCAGTTGACTGCATTTACTGATGAGCCATGTTCCATGGCTCTGTGGGAGAAGAGTGGAACAAAGCTCACTGGAGATTAAGCCCATGAGTTGACGCTGCTGCATAGCAAACGCGTGGAATCCAGAAAGTGGAGGCAATGAGGAGGTTTCTTCTCACAGAACAGGCTCACGGTGCCAGCCCTGGGGGCACCCTGTGCCAGTCTCAGCCGTCCCCATCCTCACACAGCAATGGTGAGTCTTGCTTACCTCTGTTTGGAGATGAACAGTTCGGGCTTGGAGGCCCGCAGAGTGGTGGACCCAAGATTACAATGCACGTTTGTCTCATAGTTCAAACTTCATATTCATCAGATTTCAGGAACTCACAGGTGGTTTCATTACCCATGGCCAAAGAGGGATCTCTTCAGTATATCCCGCTCCTTCCCCAACTCCAAGGGGTTATGAGATGGGACTCAGATGATTTCCGCTTTGAGGATCCGCCGGTGGGAGGGAGGCCCAAGACGACTACGTGCTCCTCTGTGGTTTCACAGACGTCCTTTCCATCTCAATCTTCTTTGAAGGTCTCACGGCAATGCAGGGTTCACGTTCTGGGGGTGCCGCTGCCCCTCGGGGAATCTGACCTCTTCCCAGGAACGGGGACCACAAAGCCTGCCCAATGTGTATGTCCATTTCCTTCCCCGCCTCCCAGCCCTTAAAGAATATGGAACACAAATCTAATTATAAACAGAGGAACATATTCCTGTTATCACCTGTGACAGGGCAGAACGTAAGAACCGCAGGATCACAGAGTCATACACCTGTCACAGATGGCAGCCCAGTGAGTCTTCTGCCCTGTGGTGGAGCCCAGACACAGAGAGAGAAAGTCACGAGATGAGACCTCCATGCACAGAGAAGGGAGGACCCGGACTCAGTCTCCATACCCAGGGCAGTTGGCCCATGCCTTGCTCTGTCTCCTTCATATGTACAATTGAGAACTTGAGGGAAATGCAACGTGACTGCCATAGTCACACACTTTGTAAATTTAACTTATTTAATCTTAGTACAACTATCACCATTTGGGTAAAGTGTTCATGATTTGATAAATTATGCGTTTTTCAAAATTTGAAATAGTTTCTTTGACTTTGAACATATCTAATACAAATGGTAGTAAAACAAGAGTCGATTTTAATTAATGTTTTGGTGACCTAATGTTAGCAACGAAACAGTTCTTCATTTGAAGAACTTAGAAGTATTACCTTTGACTTCAGGTGTTTATGAGTCTGTTTTCACTCTGCTGATAAAGTCATACCAGAGGCTGGGTAATTTACAAAGAAAGAGGTTTAATTAGACTGACAGTTCCATGTCGCTGGGGAAGCCTCACAATCATGGTGGAAGGCATGGAGGAGCAAGTCACATCTTACATGGATGGCAGCAAAGAGAGCAGAGCTTGTGCAGGGAAACTCCCCTTTTAATAACCATCAGATCTCATGAGACTTATTCACTATCGTGAGAACAGCATGGGAAAGACCTGCCCCCACGAATCAATTACCTCCCACCAGGTCCCTCCCACAACACGTGGGAATTCAGGATGAGATTTGGGTGGGGACATGGCCGAACCATATCAAGACATTTTCTAGTAGTTGGGATAATTTTCTTGGGAAAATGTTATATTTCATAACATAGTCTAGATAATATACATGCTGTATATATTTATGATTATGCCATCTATAATATATGCTATATGTAATATGCTATAATATCTGTATTATATATAGCATATTTATTTACTAACAATATATAGCATATATATTATATACTGTGATATATATGATACGAATGTTATATATAATTATCAGTGTGGTGTTTTGGCTCAAAAGTGTTTTTCATACATATGTGCTTACATATCCTTCATAATATCATGATGTTTCCAGATACATTATTGAGGAAAATACATGTCAGAGTCTTGCTCACCATAAACCCACAGGTGGAGCGGTACCTGGCACCTGGAAAGCATCTGATATTTCTCATTGGATGAATGAATTTGAGGCTTGAGCCACTGCCATAATTTTGTGAAACGTTCAGATGTCCATTGCTTAGACCAGTGGGATACACCCAGCACCATCCTGCCCCCCACATCCCGCCCGTTTGCACAAACCCAGCTGGCCCTGCACAGCAAAGCACCTGTGGCTGCCTCCTTGCAGATCCTCTCCCTTCACACTTTACTGTGAGATCCTTACCAGACCTCTCTTCTGCTAGGCTCCCACCCTCTCAGAGGGGCCTCCCTGGCCCTCCCTCAGAGGACACTGCCTTCCCCCACCTTCAGGTCATCCTGTTTGTTGAATTCTGAATGCAACTGTTGACCTGCTCATTCTTGTCCTCTGGAAGAATTAGTCCGTGAGAGCAGCCCTTGGGAGCCTCTTCCCTGGAGCCCGACGTCACTAGGGTCAACTCTGACCTTTGCATCCATCATTCCTGGCCAAGAGCGACTCAGCTGTCTCTCTCAATGTTCCCCGGACCCTTGCTTCTGCAGGAGCAGCCAAGCCCTTCAGTTCCCCTCACTGCCCCGGCTGCATCCACCCCACCCTGTGGATGGGAAGCTCTCTCTGGAGCTCAGGGTGCAGGTGTTTGGGCCAGGTCCTTCCTCCCTGGGAAACGTCAGCCATCAGCAGTGCCGCCCTGTCAGAGGAGGAGAGCGAGAGCGAGGGCGGCTGTGCTCTGAGTTTCCCGCCCACTTCTCAGACTCATCGGTCTCCTGCTTTCCCGTCTGACCTCCTTGAAAATGGGCAACTGCAGTGCTCCCTAACTCCTGGGCCTGGTGCCTGGGCAGATGGGAGTGCCATCCCTAAGATGGGGTCCTAGAGAAGACTCAGGGCTGCAGGGAAAGGCCGGGCCTTAGGAGAGGCTGTGCTGCACTTGAAGCACCTTTCGCCCATGCATGGAGACATGGAGTCTGTAGTTGGACGAAGGGCTCTGAATGGTGAGGAGCTCTGGGCTTTGGCCTAAGTGTGAGTCCTCCCATAGGGGTGATTGCAGCTCTGGACATGAAAGAGGTTTCTCAAGGAAATACTGAGAAAAAAAATCAGAGGGAAGAGAAGACAGTGTCTCAGGCCAACACGGTGTCCATGACAGGATGGCGCTGGTCAGTAATGGACATTTTATAAAGAGTGAACAAAGCACCAGCTTCATGTCATTATTTCCTCATCTCCAGAGTGATTACCTTTGTCTAAAATGAGACCCGTAGGGTTAACAGGTAAGAAAGAGAATACATGATGAGCTGGAGGGCAGCGTCCTGACACGTGAGCTTGCAGGGAAGGAATCAAGCTTTTCCTAAATGGTAGCCGCAGTGAAGGACCCTTTGGGTCCTCCAGCTGCCTTCAGCATGACACCCAGATGTGCGTATGCAGCGTTCCATGTTTTAGTCCGGGATCGTCAGGATGAAGGAGGGGTGCATTCTCCATTTGGCTCCCATCAGACGCAGTGTGGGTGCTGCACAGCTCACACACCGACTGGCCAGAGTTCCATCCAGACAGGACAGGGATGTGGCCAGCAGGAGCAATGAGCCAGAGAATGCCTTGGGGCACGAGGTCCCTTCTGGCACCTGCAGAGCTTGGGCTTCTCTTTGGTGTTCCCTTTGTTTCTTGGAGGTTTGGGAGGTGATGAGCTAAGACTCTCAGATCACATTGCACTTCTGAGTGTAGATTTCAGTGTAGCCAAGGCTATCTTCCATGTCTACACACACACACACACACACACACACAGAGTCACACATATACACACATATTACATTCGTATACAAAATATGTGTGCATATATAAGACTTAATATATTTTTATATTTCTTTATATCAAATTGGCAGACGTCACAATTCAAAAGATATCAATAAATAGCTGAAACTGGTTTCAAGAAAGTTTGAAGGGCAGCACAGTGAAAAATTTTTAGGAAGAAAAAGGAGAAATAGACAATGTAAACTGCTTATAAACACTGAAACATTGATAAGTGGCTTTACGATGCAAATCCTTTCTACCCCAGACACAACAAATGCCTGTTTGTGGAGAAGTACTCAAGAAACTGCTCCAAGGAGAGGCCAACAGTGCCTCGAAACAAAGGCCTGGCTCACTGTCCTTTAGCAGAAAAGCCAAGGCCCACGAATGGGAGTCTATGCTGATGACATCTATCTCAATTTTTTGGATATTTTAGGTAAATGTACGTCAGGACGATTTTGTTCCTTTTCTATTTCTCTTTGTAAGATGCGACTGACCTTCGTGTCCTTCAGGGGCGTTAATAGCTACAGCTCTGACATCTTCATTCTGCAGGGCTGGCCCGAGGGGGATTGACTGAGAGGAACATCATTTGTAGTTAACAGGTGTGGCGCGTGAGCTCCTGCCCACGTGTGGGAAGCGGCAGCATGCTGAAAGCAAACCCACATTTGCTGGGAAAAGATGCTTTTGTAGGATCCTGAGGTCCTGAAGGGCGGTTTTTAAAACCAGGTCCACACAGTCAACAGGAACTCAGACATTCTGATGCAGCTTATGAGGGCATTTCCTAGCTTGGAAGCCGAAGCTGTCGTTTACTTCCCTTTTCAACTGGAAATTCTGGTTTATGCCTTTTGCGGGTGGATGAAAGTTCTCATTTCTTTCACAATAGCCTTAGCTAGATGGAATAGGGCTGATCAGATCAAATGAGAACATTTGTTTCCTGTGTAATCAAGACACCCATGTAAACATCCTCAGTGTGGGGACTGCTTCCAAGTTTGGTTTGAAAACTTGTTTTTTCCTTCTTCGTCTTTTGGACAGAATGAAGACAGTATGCCAGCACCTTTTTGGATACATGCATCAGTAAATCTTGGACAGCGTAAAGAGATAGCAACAGAGAGTTCTGATGCTGCTCCCGCACCCACCCGTGGAGCTGGGGATGAATAATTAAAACCTTTGTATTTTTGCAGATGTGCAGACATTTTCACAAACCAAAGCTATCAGTTAGTCAATCAAGTTTCTCTGATTATTGGAGTGTTTCTTAATTCTTACGTATATACATATATGTTTGGGGAAACTAAATAATAAAACATAGTTAGGTAAAAATTAAAGTTTTTATATAACCTCATCTGCTGATTCAGTGATGAAGCTTCTCATCGATATAGACGTAGGACTTCCCATCCCCTGACGGGAACCCACGCTCTACGTATTTACCAAATCCTCTACACACAGACATGCATCGCGCAATGATGGGGATACCTCCTGAGAAGTGCATTGTGAGGCAATTTTGTTCCTGTGTGAACATGGTAGAGAGCAGGTACACAGACCTAGATGGCATAGTCCAGGCACCCCGAGGCCGTATGGCACAGCCCATTGCCCCTAGGCTACAGACCTGCACAGCATGGGACGCTACTGAATATTGTAGGCAGTTAAAACACAATGAATCTAAACATATCTAAACACAGGAAAGGTACAGTGAAAACATCATATTATCATCTTAGGAGACCACCCGCATCTGTGGGTCCATGAAATGTCCGTATGTGGTGGCTGGTGATATTTGGCCACTTTATGAACAGAATAATGAAAGCTGTGGGATTGCCGTTTGTTATTTCAGAATTTTTATACAAAGACACTTCTTTGAAAGCTTATGCAGACAATGAGAGGAAATCAGAAACTCTAAGAATTCAAGTAAACTGCTGACAGACCTGCACTTTATTTGGACATACGAAGTACGTGTGTTGCTTTTCCTACACACCAGATGCGACAGGGTCTCTGTTTTTCAGATTACAGAACATGAGGCAGGAAAGACGTCCCCCTGCTTTAGCATTTATACCTTAGACATTTGCTTTTATTTTCCTGGAATATTTCAGATAAATGGATCTTCTGGGCCTGCCTTTGACTCCACGACACAGGGGAGAGCTATGCCTCGGAGGACTAAGGAAATGCTGCTCAATCTTGGCATATAAATTAATTGCTAAATCACAATGCAGTTTCTATGGAATTGCATTTGAATGCAAGATTAATAATGAATAAATTAATCAAGATTAATTTTATTATAATGAAAACCAAAGGATCTAATGATGATTGGCTGCTTGTTGTTGAGAGATACCTTATAAATATTCACATTTTTGGTGAATTATTTGACTAGTATCGTTTATTTGAGGGAGTCTTTCCTAGATAGCCCTGCGTGTCATATGGGAGAGGTTCTGCAGGAACATCTCATTTAGGAATTAATTTCCTTGCTAGATTTTCCATCCCTGGAGCAGGTCCCCAGCTAATGAATTGTTGAGAAAATATATGAATTTTATGTTTGGAAAATAAAGGCTCACAGGTAAGGAAGGGCTCTTTTCAGTGATATTTCTCTCATTCAATTAGCTTGACATATTTAAGAAAATTAATCCAAAATAAAATGAGGTGATGTTTTGGAAAATGTCAGGGCTTTATTTCAATTTGAGTTACTGAGGTTATGGTTTGGTTACATTTTAGATAATCATTTAAGTTTAATTCATTTACATCTAACACATCTACATAACACCCAAATGAAATGGAAAGATGTGGTGTTTTCCAAAGTTAGCATTCTCTGTATTTTCTGAACTGAAAATGTGAATATAGATAAATTTAAAATAGCACTGGGCTTGAGATTGTTTTTGGGTGAGGATGTTGGTTTCTGAACTTAGGACAGCCATAATTCCCAGTGGGGTTGCACCTACCTCAGGCCACTGCCCTGCTCTCCATGCTGAGGCCAGTACAATGTGTTTCCACTTCCAATTTCTCACCCACTGGTCCATCCTTTCCCACTACATTGTGGCTTCAAGACCTCCTTGGGAAATACTTCCATGTGGTCACCAAAGGCTTCCTCCAAGGGCCAGAACAAAAAGATACTCTGTGGTGTTTTCCTTTCATTTAGCTCTAAAGCACTGGATGTATCGGGTATCCCCTTGATATGGTTTGGCTGTGTCCTCACCCATATCTCATCTTAAATTGTAGCTCCCATAATCTCCATGTGTTGTGAGAGGGACCTGATGAGAGATAACTGAATTATGGGGGTGAGTTTTCCCTTGCTGTTCTCATGATTGTGCATAAGTCTCATGAGATCTGATGGTTTCATAAAGGACAGTTTCCCTTACACATGCTTTGTTGCCTGCTGCCATGTAAGATGTGCCTTTGCTCCTCCTTTACCTTCTGCCATGATTGTGAGGCCTCTCCAGTCATGTGGAGCTGTGAGTCCATTAAACCTCTTTTTCTTCGTAAATTCCCCAGTCTCGGGTACGTCTTACAGCAGCATGAGAATGGAGAACACATCCCTAATCCTTGAGACTGTCCTTTCCTCAACTTCCTTTCCTTTTCTCTCTCTCCTGGTCTAGCCCATCTCCATGCCATTCCTGAGCTCATCTCTCTTGCTTGCCCCTTACACAGGATTTCTAGCTAGTGTAATTCTCTTCTTCTTTCTTTCTCACACTCTCCTGGAACCACCCTGTGTTGGAACACAAGTTGAGCTCCCATCCAGTTGCTGATGACGCTCCATGTCTCTTCCTCAGCCCTGGCCCCCACCCACATTATTGTGTGTGTGCGCCTACTGAGGTCTCCCAGTCATGCTCACCCCAGTGAGCCCAGTGGCACATCCTACACTCATCCCAACTCCTCTCCTACGTGCCTTTCCATGTGTGTTTTCCATCATCTTCCATGGTGGAGACACTGGTGTGATCGTGGTGAGGGAACCCCGTACCTGCATTGCTGAGCCCCCAAAGCAGCCTCAGTCACAAACCCAAGAGCCAGACCCTAAGGATCAGGGCAGGAGGCTTGGGACACCCTCTAAGGACAGCAGGCCTTGTTCTTGGCTTAGATCTGCCATCTGCAGGCCCTATATCTTCGGCCACATAATTTCCTAAAAGACCATGGAGTGTTCATGCCATCTTCCCTAGTTACGTGTGTGCCAAAATTTAACTTGGGTTATTTGGACCTAAGTTTTTGTAATGTTTAGCCATTTGATGTTTCTGTAAAACCTTTATTGACTTTCATACTGTAAATAATGCTATAATTTCTTTTTTTTTTGAGATGCAGTCTGGCTCTATCACCCAGGCTGAAGTACAGTAGTGTGACCTCGGCTGACTGCCACCTCCGCCTCCAAAGTTCAAGCAACTTTCCTGTCTCAGCCTCCCAAATAGCTGGGACTACAGGTACACACCACCACACCAAGCTAATTTTTGTATTTTTAGTAGAGATGGGGTTTCACCATGTTGGCCAGGATGGTCTCGATCTCCTGACCTCATGATCCGCCTGCCTTGGCCTCCCAAAGTGCTGAGATTACAGGTGTGAGCCACCACGTCTGGCCAATTTTTTAAAAATTGCATGACTATTTTGAAATAGCCAAGATCTCAGTGTTTGTCAATGCATTCTTGCAATGTAGTCTTTCATAATCATTGGCTGCCAAAAATTTTGCTACGCAAGTCACATCATTATCTCTAATCCTCACCAAATGTCTGCTTTTAAATCTCAGGTTGATAGACGAATTCACTGGAGTTAAGAAAAGCCCAATACTTTGCTTAAAGTCACACGAACAAATAGCCAAGATTCTAACCTTTCGGACATTTTTAAAATTCTGTGCCTTTCCCACTATACATAGAGACTCAACAACAAAACAAATGAGCAAACATTTACCCTAATTAAAATCAATTCTCCTTACTGTACTATTTACAGTCACAAATGCAGCATGCTTTTCCAAATGCTCCTATGGCCCAGGAGACTAAATAAAATTTTAGCAAACTAATTCCAGAGCTTAATGCTTTTCTAACCCATCAGTCTATAGATAGGAAACATTCAGACTTTAGGTTTGGGCAATTCTTATTTCTTTTTTCACACTTTTTTTTTTGACAAATATTAAGTTTCTTTTCACATTTACCCCTTTGTCAGGAAAGAGTATTGATGTACAGTAATTTAATGCTCATTTAAGAAAGATCTCATGTTGGGCTGGCATGGTGGCTCATGCCTGTAATCCCAGCACTTTGGGAGGCCAAGGTGGGCAGATCACGAGGTCAGGAGATCAAGACCATCCTGGCTAACATGATGAAACCCCGTCTCTACTAAAAATACAAAAAATAAATAAAATTAGCTGGGCGTGGTGGTGGGTGCCTGTAGTCTCAGCTACTTGGGAGGCTGAGGCAGGAGAATGGTGTGAACCCAGGAGGCGGAGCTTGCAGTGAGCCAAGATCACGCCACTACTGCACTCCAGCCTGGGAGACAGAGCGAGACTCTGTCTCAAAAAAAAAAAAAAAAAAACCTCATGTTTTGTGCCTATTACATTTCTAAAAGACAACTCTAACCAAGATCCCTATTGAGCAGGGCTGAATGAAGCTGTCTTTTTAATAAGCAAGAGATGTTTTTCATGAGGTAGGAGAAGGCAAGAGAGAAGCACAGGGGCTTGGGAGATTCGCATCAGTAATGGTGAAGAAGAGAGGACGTTACAGGCAGTGTCGGAGGCAGGAATGGTCAGGCGTCAGGGCCACATAAATGTGTTATATTTTCCTCCGGAAAGTGTTGGTTAGTTTGATTTTTAACCAGGATATTCAATCACAACGACCTACCTAATCCACAGATACCCCATACGCCCCCTCCCACTCCATGCAGCTTACATTTCCTGGGATTTGTGGGCAAAACGGTTTGTGGTTCAGACTGTCCAGGCATCATCTTGCATTTCATGTCGACAGGTAACTACTAATTTTCCACCAAGGGTTCTTTAGAGCTGACATTAAAAGCAACTTAAATTCTAATTAGAAACACAATGGAAGAACCTGACTGGGCCCACTTTTGTAGAATTCTTCCTTCTCCTTAAGATGAGATTAAAGCTAAGTAATAGGATCTGTCAACCTCATAAAATAACCTGCTTTGGAAGGTTCTTTATTACCATCTGAAAAGGGTTTTCTGGCAACTTCAGGGAAAGAGAAAGCAAACTGGTGTTTCCTGAGTCCCTGCACAGAGACTAGGCATGCGTTTTAATATTCACAAGCCCCAAGACAGATCAGTTCACGACGATCACTTCACAGGCAAGGAATACGGGGTTCCACAAGGTGAGGTCCACCTGCTGTCACAAACCTAGCACGGCAGGACTTGAGCCCTGCTGTTTTCAGAATCCATGCTCCCCAAAAGTGCACACGATTTCCCCAAGATATGGGAAGTAATAAATGGTTTTGACATAGGAGACTGGCAGGACGTGCTTCCTGGTCACAGCCTTGCTGACCCAAGCAGGGTCCGGTCCAGACAAGGTAAAGTAAAGAAAGCCATGGGAACTAGCTGATGTTGCTGAAAGCAATCCCTGGCTGCCCTCATTGCTCACTGGCATAAGATGCTCCCACCAGCGCCATGACAGTTTACCAATGCCATGGCAACAGCCCGGAAGTTATCACTGCTTTCAATGGCAACAACCTAGAAAGGGGTGGTGCCCTTTCCCAGGGAGTCCCAAATAACTCCCCCTTCAATTTGCATGGATCCACCCCTTAATTTGCATGTAGTTGAAAGCAGGTATAAGTTGAATGTGGATAGAGGTGTCAGGAGCCCATAAGCTGTGGACTCTGGCACACTTCTGTAAGTTCGCCCTGCTCTGCAGAAAGCAGCTCTGGCTCAAGGAAAGATTCCTGTCTAACACCACGGGCTCACACTTGGATTCGTCCCTGGGCAAGGGCAAGAATCCTCCTGGTGTAAGCCCTGATTTCAGGACTCACCTGCCCACCTGTATCACTCTTATCACACATAGGCAAGAAATGAGACAGCCTTCCCCAGGAGACCCAGGCATCACGCTTGTGTGATAGGGATGGCAGAATCCGATATATGCAGTGCTCTCAACATGAGGAAATCTCACTAAGTCTGTTCTTACATACTGCTCTACTTATTTTATCAAATAATATGTTTGATATGTTTTGTCAACTTCAAGACACTTTTTAAAGTCAGAATCTATACATTTAAAGTAAGCAGTCCAAGTGTGAATCTGAAAACAATTACAATAATTATACCAAAGAGTGTCAACATATTCTAGAAACACAGGGCACGTTGTGCCCCTTTATTTTACCTTAACAAATAGACCCATCATTTTAAATGTAGAGGTCCTTTATTGCAGAAGACGTCTAGAAGTCAGAGAAAAATAGATTGAACATATAATTTGGCAATGCCATTAACATAGTACTTCCAACTAAGTTCACCAAATATCTCCCCACGTTTCTTATTCTCTGTGGTTAGTTCTTACACCAAGGCCTTCACCATCTGGGGCAAATGAAATGTAAACGATCATGTCTCATACAGAAATACCAGCACTGGCTTTGTTCTCACCATTTTACCTACATCAACTTCTAATCAAAGGGCCTTTGGTACTGCCATTAGAATAATATCACTACTCACATTTTAAAACACACCATTAAACACTCTCAAAAACACACTATTAAATACTCTCAGTCTGGGCAACATAGTAAGACCCCATTTCTACTAAAAAAAAAATACAAAATGTAGCCAGGCATGGTGGCACATGCCTATGGTCTCAGCTACTCAGGAGGCTGAGGCAGGAGGATCGTTTGAGCTCCGGAGGCACAGGCTGCAGTGAGCTGAAATTGCACTACTGTACTCCAGCCTGGGTGACAGAGGGAGATCTTGTCTCAAAAAACAAAAACCAAACAAAACAAAACCCCAAACCCAGAAGCCTGGGTGTGGCCGGCATGTAGTTAAGACTGAATGTCTCCTGAGGGCATAGAGGAAACGCAGTACACAGACACGAGGCTCCGAGTAGAAACAAATGAGTTTGTGGAGCAGCCAATCTACGTGAAGCATGTGCCTTCTCACACCGAATTCTCATGCTTTACAGATGAGGAAACAAAGGAAGATTCAGAAAAGGAAGGCAAATTACTCACCCTCTTTGCTAACCCAAGGCCACTCAGTCCTAGAGCCCCAAGTCACGTGGCCTCCAAGGCTCCTCTGAATCAGCCCCTACCCTTCCCAAAAAATGAGGCTCAAGGTTACTACGTTTGCATTTGTGTGGAATTAAATCCTTTGGACCACACACCACCATTGACAAAAGTGGATTCAAATTACTTACTTTAAGAATCGCCCCAAAAGTGTTTATATCATCAACAATGGATTGTATTATAGATTCAAGAAAATGCCCTCTCTAGAGTGAGAACTAATATTGTTACCGAGTCACATGCGAGCACCGAGTCACATGCGAGCGTTCATTCTTCTCTGGAATTCTAAAAACCTGAAGCTAATAATCCAATTGCTCAACCTGCAGCTTGCAACTGTCATCCAGATTTTTAAACAATATCAGGAATCCCCCAGCCTCCCCTGCTTTACAGATGCAGATATCACGTTCAAGTCTAAACACATCATGAAAAGGACTGCATACAATGGGTTTTAATGCAGTGCTGAGACACAGAAAGTACTCAAGGTCGAGCCTAGGCAGCCAAATGTCAGGCCAGCCCTTAATTTTTGCAGGGTCCAGGGTAAAGTACAAAGGGAAGCTTATCTGCCAAATATATACATATTTAAAAGTTACCCAAGATTTTTTTAAAAACCTAATAAATAACATAAATCCACTGTCCCACCTTGGTAAATACACTTCGGCCATGACTTACTCTTTCCAGCGCTGGTTAACAGGCCAAGCGCATGCTTCCCGAAACTCCCCACCCTCGCGTCACCTGGAAGCAGCAGTGCCAGGCAGGAGCCATCACTGGGTTGGTGCCCACGAGCAAGCTGCAGCCTGTGGTGAGCTCAAGGATAGGTGACAGCCTTGCTGGACTTCAGTATTTCTGGGATAAGCTCAGGATGTGCTCTTGTACCACGTTCCCAGGGAACTAGCTCCTTGTTGCCCAAACCTAAGACCTTTCCACAGAAGTAGAGCAGAATGTTTTTATTTCAGTAAAATTGCCTTTATTTAGCCAATTAGGAAAAATCTTCTCAGAATCAAGTGTTTTCATTTTAAAGAAGATCATTTAAACTAAATTTACCATTTGATTATTGAAAATTGAAAGCAAATTTTCCTAGAGCATGAAGGCAGTACTTTGGGAGGAAAAATCATGTGCTATAAACAGTTTTATACAAAACGTTGGGAACAAAATAAGAACATTTAGAACTAATATTGATTTTCCACATCCTCTTATTTTCTCTTACTGTTCTTTATTATGCATTTGTGGTTAACACAAAAATTAGTATTTAATTAGTATTGAAATTAGTATTGAAGTTCATGGTTAACACAAAAATTAATATTAGTATCACTAATTCATAAAAATCAGTAGTGTTTGTATTTTGTGTTTACGGTTAACACAAACATTAATATTGAAGTCTAGTATGGATTTAGATTGTAGTACTGTAGATCTAATGCACTAAAGCAATTTGCCAAGGAAGTGTACAAGGTGGTATTCTATACTGAGGGAGATAAGTAGACCAGAGAAGAAACATGTGGGTCCTTTTCACAGGACAGGTGTGAGCTCCCCATGTTGAACGCACCGTTAGTGAAATCTCAGGGTAACCTTCTCTCAGGATTTCAGGATTCTAACGAACGGCATGCATACAAAGAATTCAAGACAAGAATAAAACCTGGAGCTGTGGGAGGCTTTAGAAACTGGTTTCCACACCCCTCATTCTAGCAAAACTCATTCATGCTGGATGGCAGTGCAAAGGGGTCAAATGAAGAGTCTGGAACAAAGCCAGGCAGATGGGATGGTGAGATACAGGAGCAACGAAAAATACTTCTCCAGACACTGGAATTTGCTGTTTCCTCCTAATCTCTGATTATCATAACTTCAAATGTTATGAAGCATTACGATCGATCAGCCTAAGTGCACTCTGTGTGGGGTGATAGCAAAGCACGATCCTATCTACTTGCCACACCTCATGTAAGAAGCAGGGCATGCAAAAAGCCATCTTTATTTTTGTGCAGTTGCAGGGAGCACCACATAGAGCCTTGTGTGCATAAGCAGAAATATTACACCCTTACGTGGATTTAGCTTGCCATATAAATGAAGCACGTATCAGGTTTACACAGATTTCAAAACCATTAGCACTGATGGCTTTGAAGGAGAACCGTGTGCTATGAGTCATGCTTTGCTCATTTGTGCCATTTGGAAATTAAGTATTCTTAATTGAAGTAATGCACCACAAGTTTCAATGGTTTTCAGCAGAGGGGACACATAATTCCACTGTAATTCGAGAATGATATTCTAATTGATTAATTGGCTTTTCTTGTAAAGTTGCAAAGGGGTTTTCAATGTAAAAAGGTTATCCACATCTCGGCAAGAATAAAAATGCTAGGACTGCACGATAAATTAATGGTACCATGGTGGGAGGAATGAGATGACTACTTTCCTCTCAACAAGTGGATTCTATTTTTTAATTACATACAGTTATGGGGAAATGCAAAATAAAGCAAAAATAGAAGCAACAAACAAACAACAACAACAACAACAAAACAACGCTAGGGCGCAGCCATGTTTGAAAGAAGACCACGCACGTATTCAAACGCATCGTGACAAGGCCGGTTGCTGATGTAGAGATCGCAGCTGATTGGGGAGAATGCACACAACACTCGCCCTCTTTGATTCCCGAAATGTTTCCCGCATTTAATCCACCCTTTCCTTAATGACACAGGCTTTTAAATCCAAACAAAAGCTCATTCATCATTTGCACATCTACCTCTTCCCAGTATCTTTCTTTCTTACCTTCTTGGGCCCAGAAGAACATGGCTAAGTGGGTTGGGCAGAAAAGAGATGGGCATTTCAGAGAATAATAGGAAAGGCTCAGGGAGCTGAAAGAGTTTGACTTTAGTAATGGAAGCATTGAGATAAGATGAGCTAAGACTTTATAAAAGATTATGGCCAAGAGTCACCTTAGTTTGCCAGGCAATCAGAAGAATGTGATGGCGGCTTCCACCATGAAGATTCTTGCTGCTCCAAACTCGAGATGTGGACTAGGGAACGTTTCAGGTGCTAAGTGGGTACGGACTCCATTGCAAGAGCAGAGTTGTCCGAACCAGGAGTCCCTAGAGTTAAAGTCCTTTCAGAATTCCCCCTCTGGTGCAGCAGATCTGGGAGAGGCCTGAGACCATGCATACGTCAAATCAAACCCCGGGTGGAACAAAGCTGACGACCCCAGTCCATGATTTCAGTGGGGAGGGACTGGCTGTCAGAGGAAGAGAGAGGGAAAGCACAGGTCTTGCTGAGAAGCGGTTATTAATATTTAAGAGTGAAAGCATATTCTAAAGTGAGACTATTTTCAGCAGCGCTGCCTCTAATATGGCTGCAGAAGCTGAGGCTTTGCTGTGCTACAGTCAAATAAGTTTAAGGATCAAAACAGTTTGTGACAATCACTTTACTTTGTTTTTATCCCTCTTCAACTCAAGGGCAAATCTTGCCTGAAAACATAGTGATTTCCTAACGGGGACCTGTCCCTAAGCCTTCCATGTCTATCATGTAGTAATGTAAGAATTTGCCTGCATTATGAGGGTCAGAAAGCCTCCCAGGAGATCTAGCTTTCAAAATGGCACCTTCCAACCTGCCTTATGATGGACTTCATAATGCATTTCTGGGTTGAAAAGATCGACACTCTTGCATTATATTTGGTCACAATATTGGCAAAGAGAGTGAGCCACGCAGATCTCGGTAATTGAAAAAACCACAAACTACCCTTCGGGAAGGATTTTTGGAGTAAAAGTCATTTTATGTGGTATATAAAAGATTTAGAAATGATACTGACCTTTGTTGTGAAGACTGAAGATATTTTGGAGGAGAAATATATAATGCCCTACCGCCTTTTTAAATAGTAAACATTTCTCTATTTTTCTCCCTCTCCGTCTCCCAATCTTCCTCTCTCTTTCTCTTTCTCCTTCTCTCTTCTTTCTTCTCTCTTCTCCTCTCTTCTCTCTCTCTGTCTTGGTCTCTCTTTCCCCACCCACCCTGCCTCCTGGAGGCTCTCATTTTAAACACGTATTCACCAGAGAAACTCAGAGCTGAAAAAATGGGTGTTTGCCCTGCCATTTGGAAGATGTGTTTCCAATATCAAAACTTAGCATGGAAAAAACGTCTGCAGATTTCCTCTTAACCCTTTGCATCTCCTCTCGCCTGTGATTTGACCTCTGAGCTGTGCCCGCCTCCTGCGTGTGTGCGCTTTACTCTTGGCCACCCATGGCTCCCCCACGTGGGTTCCAGCACCTCCCCTGGCACTCAGAGGGCCACTGATCCTTCAGTCATGGTTCAAAGCGGCCCTGAAAGAATCATGAAGTGACACTGTGAAATTACTGTAAAAAACCGTGTGGCGGTGCCATGACATTCTATAATTGAGACCTCCAGCCCTCATAGCTCTATCCAAGTCCATACAAAGGAAAGGAAAATCCGCATTTTGACGGTCACAGAAGCCAGAGACATGTGTGTGAGATTGTCTAAACTTGGCCATGTAGAAAGTGAGTGGATGTTCCAGTCTGTGCCCCCATGAAATTGGCACAAATCATCTGGATTTGACTTCAGGAAGGTGGTTAGGAGGAACAAGAGTGTGCAAACGAGGGGGTAATGGCCAGTCAGTGACCTAACCTATGTCACAGGGCAGCTCCTGTGTCAGCCAAGGATCAAATAAAGATGGATGAGCTGCTCACAGCTGGGCTCTGCCTCATTGGGCCCAATTGCATTCAACAGCAAATGCTCATAGAGAGAAAGATGAATAGGGCAGCCAGGTACAGTAGGGAGTGGAGAAGTAGAACAGTGTGGATCACAGATCGACTGGA
The DNA here is from genome assembly GCF_002776525.5 of Piliocolobus tephrosceles. Taxonomy (NCBI): domain Eukaryota; kingdom Metazoa; phylum Chordata; class Mammalia; order Primates; family Cercopithecidae; genus Piliocolobus; species Piliocolobus tephrosceles. The sequence continues at coordinate 1,898,912 of NC_045451.1, forward strand.
GGATAAGAAAGCCTGGACATGGCTGCCTTTTTCTGAAATGTGATTCTTAAAGAGAAAGCAGCAAAACCAATCCTGGCCCAACACTATTCTCTCAATTTGAGGAGTGAGAGGACCAAAGTTCAGCACTTTGAGCCTTCACATGGCCAGGAGGGCACCTGAGTCTTCCCTCAATGTTCACAATTGTTTTCATCAATATTATTCTTACATTTAATTGTTGGCACTCTCCTTCTTCAAAAGAAAGTCATTGGTACAGAGCTATATCCACCTACCGTGCATTTAATTGCTCTGCTTTGGAATAAGACTCCCTTTTAGAGTAAATTAAATAATAATATCAGATATTATTAGGTATCAGGGATCCAGGGCTCCCTCAAGTCCACAATGTTTTCTGAGGTAATTGGCACCCACCGTCCATCACCCAGCCCCAAGCCTCCATCACCCAGCCCCAAGCATCCAGCACCCGGTCCCAAGCATCCAGCAGCAAGCATCCAGCACCCAGTCCCAAGCATCCAGCAGCAAGCATCCATCACCCAGCCCCAAGCATTCAGCACTCAGCACCCAGCATCCATCACCCAGCGCCAAGCACCCAGCACCCAGCATCCATCACCCAGCCCCAAACATCCAGAACCCAGCATTCAGCGCCCAGCACCCAGCATCCATCACCCAGCCCCAGGCACCCAGCCCCAGCATCCATCACCCAGCCCCAAGCATCCAGCACCCAGCATGCAACACCCAGCCCCAAGCATCCAGCACCCAGCATGCAACACCCAGCCCCAAGCATCCAGC
>NC_045451.1:1899704-1937204 GCF_002776525.5 Piliocolobus tephrosceles
CAAGCATCCAGCACCCAGCATGCAACACCCAGCCCCAAGCATCCAGCCCCTAGCATCCAGCACCCAGCCCCAAGCATCCAGTACCTAGCATCCAGCACCCAGCATGCGACACCCAGCCCCAACCATCCAGCACCTAGCATCCAGCACACAGCGTATATGGAGGAAAGAATTAAGCTGCTCCTTGCCCAGTAGAGGGCTCATGACAACCCAGTTCAGGACCCTTGAGCCTTTGGGTGTAGAATTTGCAGCTTCTTTCATTAGAAAGTAGTTGAATTTCCCATTATGTATGCATATATTTTTGGGAAGTTAATTGGACTATCAGAAGTAATTTAGAACTTTTTATAAGCAAAATTGCTTTTAGCTATTCACATAAACTCCCACAGAGCTCATCTTTGGGGTTGGCAGACCTCCTCCACACCCCCAAGGCCCCCAGGGTCGGCCGGTCAGGCCTTCTCTTGGTTCCCAGGCAGACAGGAACCCACCGCGCACCCCCCAGGTACCGCAGGCCATGATGGGCCTGCTTGTCACAGCAGCATTTGGAAATTCTCAGTAGTCCTAACTAGGAAGTAGGATGTCACACATGTGAGTGTGGGACATGCAGCCCTTGCATTCTTAAGCCTCATATGTGCAGCCTGGGTGGGTTCTGCTATCCTGATATCACTACTGGAAAAGCTGAGTCTTGGATGGCCTGGTATTTTTATCAGAGCCCCCTGAGCAGTGCTCTCCAGAGCAAAGACATGGAGCCAGGCCCCTCTTGCTGTCAACTGGCTTGTTCTGTGAGAGGGATCGAACCCGAACAAGCCAGGCCCAGCTCCCTTGTGAACACCCAGGCCCATAGTCATGTGCGTACATCCATGCATCCACGCACGATACATGTGTGTATGTACATGAACACATACATTCATGATAGCAGAAAAGGTTATTCATCAGAGAAATCAATTAGCCGTATGTGTCATCACAAGAAAAATCCTCACAAATGATTGTCTATTGAATAGAGAAAACAAAGATTTTAAAGAGGCTGGTTCTTTAAGAGGCATCAGTTTCATAGTTGCATTCAGTTTATTTAAAAAGACATGAGGAGTTTTTCTAATTCTGTATTATTTCTTCCCGTATTCCCTAATCTTTCAAATCCCTGTTCTCAGTGTACAAAATTGCCAAGTGGGTCGAATCGGGTAAGAGAACACCAGCATCACAGATCACGGGGAGCAGCCATTCCAAAGAGCCATTTGTCCCATACAGGACAAACGAAAGAAGCGCCGTTCTCTCCAGGAGGCAATCCTTGGAAGTGCCTGGTCAGAGAAGGGGCGGAGCCGGCCTGGTTTCCCTTTGGATGAGATGAGATGCCATCCTTCAGACTGTGCCACAGACAACTCCCTAAAAACCGGCACACTCTCCACAGTGTGGAGCTCAGCGGGCCACATTCTCTCTTGAACGCAGTTAATTTGCTGTTGGTTTTTGTTTTAATTTAGGTCATCCAGCCTTGCTTACCTTTTAATGAGAAATGAAGCATCCGGAGTAATCACGGAGACGCAAAGTTGAACCCAGTCCTGCTCGCATTCCTCCATGCCAACGATGCACCTGTGGGTGGTGCGTCTAAGCAGGAAGTAGTGACTGACTAAACGTCTCCAAATGCAACCAGATTAATAAAAACCAGGGTGCTCTGAGGTGACGGGTAATTCTCCTTTTAAAGACTCTTGTGATAAAACTGCATATAAATAAAACAGTTAACCTCGTATTTGATATTACAGATAAACTCATATGGCCCTGCTGTGCCAGGCTGGGGAAAGATGAGTGGCCACGCTGCCTCTGCTGCTTCTCCGGCTGCACGCTGGGCCGTGATGACCGGGCCCTGAGCCGGACACGGCCAAGCCTCGTGCGTGGGTGTGACCCTGTGTCTCTGTTTGCACTTCTGCCCTAAGTGCCTTTCAGCCATTCCAGGCTCTCTCTCCCCGCTTCACCTTCCACAGCTGTGGCCTCAGTGTGTCCTTAACGGAAAAGCTGGAGCATGTGCGTTGTCTTCCCAGCAAGAGTGCCGGGCTGTGGGGCTCCCTCCCGACTTCAAGAAGAGCCCCGGCTGGGTGAGGAAGTCCTTGGGGGCAGCAGGCTCCTCTGTGCCAGGGTGGGGAGCACCCGTACCCCACTTCGGGATCACACACCAAACTCAGAGACCTGTTAGAGGCCACCCGCGTGGAGGTCCAGAGGCTGGGAGCAGAAGTCCTGCCTGCAACTTGCCAGGGTGGGCACCCATTCTGGACATGGTTTAAATCCCTTCATTAGCTTCATCCAGCCACAGTTTCATTATCCTTAAGATGGGCATAAGGGTTTCTAAAACATGAGAATGAAATCAATGAGATTCCATAGGCAAATCACTCAGCACAAGGCAGGCAGCCCCCAGGAGCAGGTCCTGGCCTCCGTATTCCTGCTCCTATCCAGCCGGGGTTCACTCTCCCTCCTGTGAACCTGCATGGCTCCTGCAGACGTCTGTGCCTTTGCTGATAATGCCCGTTCCCCCTCCGGAAGCCTCTTTCCTCTTCTCCTAAACCCAGGCATCCTCCGGCTGGGGTTGCCCCACCCTGTTTTTACTTTCCTCGTCCTCTAGCTTTTCAGATTATGGTGTCTATAAGAACTGCCTCACAATTAATTGTTTACAATCATACCTGACCACACGGCCTCCTACGACTGTGAGCTTCTCATCTTTGTAGAACAGACCAGGATCCACCTTGCACTCTAATGGATGAAAGTGTGCAGTTACTAACATGTTCATGTATTTAAAAAACCCAGGCCTGAAAGTAGACAGAGTGTGTCCTGGAAAGCCTTTTGGGTTGTACTAGGAAGCATCCTCATGCTCCCTAAATGTCGTTTTTAACACCCCGAAGCATTCAGTTCTTACCAGTAGTTAACACCTCATCAGGAATTGGTTGATCAGACCCCCGCTTTGTCAGCACTGACAGGGGCTCCTTTGAGGTGTTTGGAAAGTGCCCATCTGGAGGGCAGGGTCCCAAACCAGCCGACTTACAGCTTCCAAGGCAGAACTCAATGGTAATATGTGATACCCACTTATCGAATGAATGAACGAATGATGAACAAATGAATGACTCAGTGTTGCACACAGGAAAAGAGAAAGCCAGAGCCTATGTTTCCATCCTAGAAATGATCTAGAGGGATAATGCACATTTCTCTCCGTTATCTTTCAATTGTAATTTACGGATCACTTCGGGGGCATCTCTTCATCCACTCTACAAATGACAGGTCTGCAGCCCTCTCCCACCTCAGAGACTACACCTTTGAGGCTCCAGAGGTGAAGAACCCCAGGGCCTTCAGCCAGGGCATGACCTTTCGTAGACTCACGTGGACTCCTCTTGGTGGGCGCAGTGCCTTTCCAACTTTCTCAGAAGAGAAAGGTGTGGGGTGTGGAGGGCGGGGTGAGGGAGGCCACGGAAGGTGGAGGTGGCTGGTGAGATGCTTGTGTTTCCAGGCCTGAGCTGTTGTGGGCACCTGAAAGAACTGGCTTTAAAAGTCAGTGGCTCGGTCTCAGGAAGTCGGTATTTTACACAGGAAAGAAAGAGATGGGAAAACAGTAGCAAAACCATAAATACTGAACATTCCAACTGTGTGTGATGGAGAAATGCCTTCTTCCTGCAGTAAATGCAATTTGCAGAATCTTTCAGGGCAGCGATTGTATCTTTTCTTGTTTTTGACTCTTACTTGTGTATTTGGCAAAGTCACAAAATCAATGCCCACTGATGTGCACATCATCAAGGTGTGTGGCACTTTGAACTCGATTATTTCTGATTTCTTAATATGTTTCAAAATCCCTAAAACAAAACAAAACAAATGCATCGTCCTCGATATCATTAATCCTAATATTTCCCTTAAGTGTATGCCATATATCCCATCTTTCTCCTCCTGTGTCCAACCTTACAAAAAAAAAAAATAAAGCTGGGTGCAGTAGCTCACATCTGTAATCCTAGCACTTTGGGAAGCTGAGGCAGGTGGATCACTTGAGGTCAGGAGTTTGAGACCGGCCTGGGCAACATGCTGAAACACTGTTTCTACTAAAAATACAAAAATTAGACAGGCATGGTGGTGTGAACACCTGTAAACACAGCTACTCGGGAGGCTGACGCAGGAGAAATGCTTGAACAGGAGGCAGGGGTTGCAGTGAGCCGAAATTGCGCTGCTGCACTCCAGCCTGTACAAGAGTGAGACTCTGTCAAAAAGAAAAAAAGAACTATAGAGGAAAATTAAAACGAAAGGGCCAGTTTGTCAATAGAAAGGAAGATTCTGGTGGGAGGGGCAGAGTTGATTCACCTGCAAGAGAGCAGGGCACAGAGCAGGTGCTGGTCTCTAAGGTGAGTGCTCTCCTCCCAGGGTCACATCTGGGGAGACGAAGGAAAGGGAGTCAGAGCTGAGAGGCAGGTGTGTGAGGCCCCTCTCTGAAGATTTTAGCCCAGCAGGGGCATGGAGGCTGAGACAAGAGAAACTGAAGTGCTGAGAGAGACCTCAGCTGGGGAAGGGCAGGCAGCCAAGGCCAAGGGCCTTCCCACTCATCCTCCTGTGGGACGTCCGGAGGGGCCAGTGCCACGGTGGGCCTCAGAGAACGTTGCTTTCCACTCTTTGAGCATCACCTCTACGGCGCTTGGTCCACTCTTCATTCCAAGCAGCTGATTAAAAACATGAAATGAAGCTTCGTAGAGCACGTGGGCAAATATTCCATGCAGTCCATAAGCACAGTGCCATTCAAATAAACAAGACCGTCTCTAGCCAGGAAGCTGCCTTCAAGAAACACATGGCAGCCAGCTCCAGGTCCACCGTGCACCATCTGTTTGCGTGGCAAGGTGCCCTCTCACAGGGTGCTGGCTCTAGGCAGAGCCATCAGGACACAGGGTGGAGCAGGACGGACTCCTCAACGAGGCAGAGTCCTCCGGAAGCCCTCACGCTCTGGGATGCCAAATGCCCATGGATCTGATTCCTTCTTGAGGGTGGTCCGTTTTTGAACCCATGTCAACATTAAGGTTTAGTTTCTGAGTTTGTTTTTTTCCTTTAAATGTCTTTTGGCCCTTCCACCCTCCTTTCCTCTGAAGGACCACTTCCACCTTGGGTGTATGTGAAGTCTGGAATCAGAAGTCATGTTTCCCTTCTGCAGCAAGTACAGAAAATAAATGCCATAGAAAACCTGGTCGTCTTGGTTGTTTAATCAGAGGGATCGTATTTACCTTGTTGCATTTAGTAGAAGTGTTAGGACTACTGAAATGAGATATGATGTCATGTACATCATATCCCTAAAAACTGTAAAAAGACCTATCTCCACACAAGGTAGCTTAGACCCACACATTTCTTTAGGGTTGACACACAGGTGTCTGTGAACGCCTGCGAGGGGCCACGTTCTCACTCATTGGTTCTGTTTCTCAACAATGAGAGCTGCCCAGGATGGGTGTCCCACTGGGGGTTCAGTTTGCAAAAAATAAAAACCTAAACCAAAGCAAACAAAGAAAAAATACACAACATTTAGGAGTTCCCTAGCAAGGACGGATTGGTTAAAAATGTCTAAAGAAGGTGCCATGTGGTCAGGCCCCCAGCCTCAGACACACTTCCACTCTTCCGGGCCCCAGGAATCTGCCTGCCTCCCACTGCCTCTCAGGCTCTGGCAAATTTCTGTTAGTTTTACAACTTTGATACTTTCAAAAGCCAGTCCTCTGTATAAGCAGCATAGTAGTTAATTGTGTGTATGGTGTTTATCACTCAGGAATGGCAGGTGACGTTCATGGGGAGAATACAGTAATGAGTGATGGCTTTGGTGAGAACTCAGTATTTACTAAGGCAGGCAATGTTAACAACGGTGAGATTCGTAGGAAACATGCAGCACATACTGGAGATGTGTGGAAAGCAGTGTGTCTAGAAGCAAGTGTGTGTGCCTGTGTGCTCCTGCATGTGTGTGAACGGAGACTGGGAATATTTACTTTCACGTGTGTGTGCCTGTGTGCTCCTGCGTGTGTGTGAACGGAGACTGGAAATATGTTGTTCCACGTGTGTGTGCCTGTGTGTTCCTGTGTGTGTGTGAACGGAGACTGGGAATATTTACTTTCACGTGTGTATGCCTGTGTGCTCCTGCGTGTGTGTGAACGGAGACTGGAAATATGTTGTTCCACATGTGTGTGCCTGTGTGTTCCTGCGTGTGTGTGAATGGAGACTGGGAATATTTACTTTCACGTGTGTGTGCCTGTGTGCTCCTGCGTGGGCATGAACGGAGACTGGGAATATGTTCTTCCAACTAAAAGTAGGCATGTTAGAGTCATTTAGGTTTTTTATATCTAAAGTATATTTTTGAAAATCATGGTAGAAGGGCAGTCTACCTCCTTTTGTTCCTATGAAAATTTTTAAAAGTCACCTTTAGAGAGAAAAAAAGGAATTACTCTACGATTGTAAACTTCTTGCAAGACTATCTTAAGTTTCTTAAATTATCTTCTTGTAGATTTTGGATTCAACTTGGCCAAGAACAAAGCACTCTCAGCACCCGGCCTAAGTGCTAAGCACAACGGGCAAAGAATGAAGCTGAAAGTACATCTGATGGCTCTGGTATTTCTTTCTGTCTGTTAAACGGTGCTCAGTCTATGGGAGCAACCAAGATTTTAATTACAAATTGCATAAAATCACCTAACCTTGCATGTGTGTTTAAGCAGCAGTATTGCAATATTTACAGGACAAAGCAACACACAAACCAGTAAGGCTGGGGCATGGTCAAAGTACACGCTCCAGCTGGATTTGAACTACTGTAGGGCGTGCAGAATCAGACAATGATAGTTTTAAAAACAGAACATAAAAGAGTAGGGGTGTGACCAGCCTGAGTTTCAAAGCTCCTATCTGTGCAGGGGAGATGCTGTCATCTACCATGTTGGTTTACCTTGCAGGTGAGATGATGGCTGGCTCCGCACCTGCCATGTGCTGGGCTTAGAGACACTGGGTCTCTGGCTGAAAAATCATTTACAGAAGCTGTAATGTGGGGCTTCCTGGCTGGTGAGGCCAGACAGAGTGTGAACGGGTACACAAACCAGGCACTGACATGGGCCTGGCGGTGCCCAGTGCTCTGATGAACAAGGCAGGTTAGGGGTAGAGAGGGGTGGGGGGCTGTGGCGGAGGCCTGGCCTGCAGCTGGTGCCCCACTCTCGCCAGGTGAGCATCCCTTTTCTGCAGGCATTGCCCCAGTCCTGAGCCTGGAGGGATTCCCACCTTGAGAGGGAGACAGACTCACACAGGAAACAAATTGGAGAGTAGCTGAGTTCCCTGAACTGTCGCGGCTCTCCCACTGTGAAAAGGGTACTTTGTGACGTAGGAGAACTTTCATCAAACAGCATCACTGCTGCGCGTTATCATTGGGTTGCTTTCCCTGTTGAGAGACTTGAAAGAATTCTACCCTCCAAATGCTCCTTCCTTGAAGGAGCCAGTTTTGCAGGGGCCTGGAGTTGCGCTCCTCTCCGGGCCACACGCAGGGCCTCACGCCCCACCCGTCTGTGTGCGCCGCCCCGACTCGCCACCTGCTAATCGCCGCCTGCGTAATGGTGACCAGTCATCCACCTGCTCCCCCTGGCTGGGGCCTTAATTAAACAATTGCGTGCTGCTGTGCGGGGCCCCTTCGTAGGCCCCGTCTATACTGTGGGGAAGTGATGCCGGCAATAAACCTGTTTTAAATAGAGTTGCTGCTCTTGGCTTCACTGAGCAGGGACACGTTTTATTTTTGTTAGGACAGAAAACGGCGTTAAATTGGTTTATTTATACGGGGTTGTGGCCAGCATGGAATAGGCGCCTTAGACCAGTTCTCAGTGATTGAATGGAATTAAGGACTCTTGAGTCCGGCCAGCAATGTTCTGCAAAACGTTTTTAGTATTTTTATCTTGTTTTTCAAATAGCAGATACTCTTTTAAGGAAAAGCAGAAAGAACAAAACCACCAAGTAAGATGGCAAATTAGAACGACCCTTTGTCCAACTTGGTCAAACACACGTTATGTGTGAAAAAACGCAGCACGTAATTCTCACATCGAGGGGAGACGATCTGAGAGCCCATTTGGAGGAAGGAATAGTATATAAAATGCCAAATTTGATGCGAGAATATGGGACATGTAACTGTGGAAATGTCATAGTTTTTAAATGAGTAAAAACCACGGAGCTAACCAACTTTCTAAAGAGATAGCTTTTTATTCTGGAAATTTACAAAGGCAAATAGGTTTGTTGAGTTGCTTTCCATCACACAGAGGGAACCAGAACCGAACAGAACCAAAGAATTCCTGGAAGGGCCCAGTGGCATCTGTTCCAGTCCCGGTGGGGGCTCCTGACATGCTGCCACTCTTGTTCTCTTCCTCGTGCCTAGATGTGACTTCACACAGATGCCAAGGGTAGCAGGCAGGGCTCATCGAGGTGCTACAGTAAAATACCTCTCTGAACAGGGCAGCTTAGTACACATTTGCAAACATCCCGTAAATGTCATTACACTGTAGTAGGATTAAAAACATTGGATCCTGCCGTGACCTTTCCACAGAGGAAGCAAATTTAACCCTGAAGCAAAGGGTATATTGAGAATTGCCTGTCTCTTACTCTGGAGTGCTCTGCACTCCGGCAAACATACAGAATTATTTTTCCTAATTTTTTGTGGCTTCAAAGTTAATTACTTCAGAGTAGTTTAAAATGGCATATTCTGACTCCAAATTATGTTGGTTAAATATTGTATTTCCACCGCTGCATCTTCAACCCACATTGAACTACCGAGCCTCAGCATATGTGAATCCAACGATCTGGCAGTGGTGTGTGCTCAGGGAAGCTGGCTGAGGAAGACATCATAGCACGCGAATGAGTAAATTCATATTTTAAAACATGCAGCACCGTTAACCTGATGTTCTTGTTGACTCACAAGTTGATGGGCAACTTTTAGAAACTAGATCCTTACCGAGTTCACGCAGACAGGCTTTGTTTATTTGCTTTTCCAAAGCTTGTGCTGAGAGCTAAGATACAGAGGTTGTGGTAGTGTGAAAACAAACTCAAATTTCCAAAAGAAGAAAGAAAGAAAGAAAAAACACAAAAGCTCCCCAAACAATGGCGCTTCTTGTGACAGCAGCTCTCTCTGAACAGCCTCGAGTGTTTAACATATTGAAACAGTTCATCTTCCTTCAATGAACTTTAATAACTCTGCCGGGTAGGAAGCTGCGCTCCATGCTTCTTCATGTTGTCTCTTCCCTTCAACATATCTACACTGACGTGCTCATCTGGCCAACTTTACGGCTGTGGTGTCGGAGCCCCGCGCACTCCGTTATTGCCGTCATCAATAACCTGTCCTGCCTTCTCGCCTCCATTTCTCACGCCTTCCTGGTAGCCTTCAACACCTAATAAGAGCCTTTTCCCACGACCACTGATCAATACACACGGGCACCTGTTCCCTTTCCTAAGCGCGCCCTTCTAAAGTAACGTGACAAGGGGGCAAATAGGATTTTGACGGGATCGTGTCAAGGGACAAGAAAACCTAGCTGGAAAATTTTCCTTTGGGACCAATTTATACAGATAACCAATTTTCACACTTAGGGTTAATCACTTCTGCCTTTGTTCTCTAGCCATGATCCATAGAAATAAAAACAAGCCTTCCTGGTATCATGCTAACCCAATATCACTTTTAACAATTCTATGTTTCATGCCTATGTCTAAAAATTAATGAATTATAATAGAAATATAATACAGACTATAATATCATAGAAATGTCAATGTGAAATATTTCCTAAAAGGTTCATAAATATATATCTACCCTCATTACTAATTTTTGTAGTTCAAATTTGTTTTTAAATATTAACATTTTTATCTTAGGATAAAAATAATTGCTTTTTATCTTGGAATTATTTTGAGGCATGTATTGCAAATTTTATGAACAGCCAAAGTGTCATCCCTGTCTTCATGTGCACCAACACATACACAAAAACAGTGTGACTTCTTCTCGGCAACTTGACATCATCCAAAATGGTTATCCTATGTACAGGCATGATTATGCGTGTTAGAAACACTTCAGTCCAAATCTTAACAGTTGACAACTTTAACCCTTGGCATGACATTATTAAGGAAATACCAAAGCAGTCAAATATGTTGTGATTTCTTCATCAAATTAACGCATGAGACCAAGGACAAAGTGAAATAACATTTTGGTAGGCGCAGGAGTGTAGCTTAATATCATACTGGTTGCAGCAGCTCTAACTTAGAGACTCTATTCCAAAATTCCATAACAATGTCTAGAAAAATAGTTGAACTGCTATTGTGCCAATCCCACATGTTTGAGGGCTGTGTGTATACATTTAATACAGGAATGCATAAGTTCCATGCTATGACTGGCACTGTGGAATTTTGCACACCTTTTATTTTTAAACTAATATTTGTGAAAATAATAATATCAAATATCAAATAATTAAAATGCAAAATGCATTTTTATAATAGAGAAACGGCAACATTGTTGGTTGTAACTTTTCCAAGTATGTACTATGTATTTGTGGGTGTATTTTCTCCTACAAATTATATCATCTTTGCAGGAGGCATTAAAAAATGACATTTCTAAAGTAAAGACCTTTTCTGTTGGTTTGCTTTTTATTTGAATTTTTAAGAGCATGGAAAATTTCTAGCCTTATCATGCTCTTGGCATTTTTAAAATCAAATTTTATTTTAAATTTTATTACACAACTCTTTTTGTTGTTGTTGTTAATGCTAAGAGTAGCCTAGCTTTAACCCTGGTCTCTTCTCCACAAACTGAGAAAAAAAAAAAAAACATGAGACCGAGGCTCTGGAAGCTTCATGACCCCGAGACCTTAATGCCTATGAAGACAATAGGCATCATTGGCTTGATACGTTCCTATGCTTAAAATCCACTGGGCTTGCCTTGTTTTGCCACAAATGATAAAAAAAAAAAAAAAAAAATCAATTTCTAGAAATACAAGAAGCACAAGGTTATATTGAGACTCCAGGGTCATAAATATTACAGGGTTAACCACTCATGAGGAAATAATCTGAAGGGCAGTTTTAAAACTATCCCTACTCTATTTAAGCTATGCTAATTAATCATAGCATTATTATTAACACATTGAAAAGAAATCCTTCCCCTAACTTTAACTGTCCTCATGTCTCATTCTTCATAGCTGAGAAATAAAGACCTTCCTCACTAGGTGAGCTGATAGGAAAACGATTACAGCAGGTCCCGTTGCGTAGACAGCGTATCCAAGCAAAGAGTTTAAGTGATAATAAAAATGTACCACTGCAGAAATCACTGGATTGCGAGCTTTGATTTAATGTCCGTATGCAAAGTGCAAAATGCAAAATTTGATTCCTGTTGCAGAGCATCTTACTTAATAAACATGAAATTTATGTTCCTAATCTATGAAAGCATTCTATTTTAAAAAATAATATTTCAATTAAAATGAAAGCGTTAAGAGAAATCAAATATGTATTTTAGCATAAAATATATCGTATAGATTAAAACACAAGTTACCTTTTTCTGGGAGGTTATGTGTTTATGCATAATATTTAATTTTATGTAATTCTTTCTTGGTTACTGATTTATTCAAATATATTTGAGGTACAGGTGTATGTTTTTACAGTATGCTCCTTGTGCATGCACAAAAGGTAACAAGAAACAGTAACTCCATTAGCAACTTTAAAGTAACGGTAATACGAAGACTCCTCTCCGCTTGCTATTTGATTGGAATTCAGCAATGCCAGCCTTTTCTGATAGATAATTGTCTTTTCCCATAGAATTGTCGTAAGATCCCGTATTACACCACTCCGAAGGTCAGATAGGGGGTCAGACCTTCTCCAACTGTTTTTGATGGGGTGGAAAACACAACAGAATTAAGAGACTTTGTTTATGAGGAAGAACAGGTCATTTCAGAGACTTACCTGCCTGTCTGAGGATAACATACATGCTCTTAAAATATTTTTGAATAAACGGTACATATATCCCAGGCAAAGCAAATTCTGACAAAACCTAGTTCCTCTTGCACAGATTACTTAAAAAATCGAGTCCTGATAACATCACTAGAAGAGATCTGATACCTTAACTGTACCTCTTTTTTTTTTATCTAAGCAAATGACAAATAGGACCAAAATTAAGCTGTGTAAACTAAAAGAGCTGAAAGATAAAACCTTTATCCTTTGAGCATTAAGAAATATAAACCAAGAAGACATTGATAGCCTATGGGCAGAATATCTACTTATATGAAGCGAAATCGAAATGACTGTTAGAATGTGTCATTGTTGTCTATACCTGGGAGTCTAATGTGAAAGATAAAACGCACGTTTAGCATTCTTTAGTAACCCCATATGGCAACAATAAAATTGACATGAATAATGACTTTGATCTTCTATGGCATTGTGTGTGCAGGCAGTATTAAAAAAATTCTTGCAAATACTCATGAAGTAGCCTTAAAAATAAACACCTAGTGGCATTCCACTTTTAAAAGAGATTTTTTTCCCTTTCTGAAAACTTTTTATGCATATGTATAATAAAGTGACTATGGAATGGGCTCTTGAAGGTGCATGGAAAACATCTTACCCAAAGCCCTAAACTGTTTTGCAGTACTTGTATCATAAATATGTTTTCGTAAGTGATAAACTCATTTGGCATACTAGATTGGACACTCCCAGGAAAAAGAGAACAGGTGTAAGAAATGCTGGGTCTTGCAAGGGAGCTGTCGCCTGTCTGCTTTCTAGGATGTAGACAGAAAACACTGCTTGTCCCGATCAGGCTTCAAGAAACCGAAAAGGATTTCAAGAGTGGTTTTATTTCCAGTCAATCGTTAAAACTATAATAACTCAATATTCAAGACAACATGCTATAAAACTATTCCCATTCTACCTTGCCAGCATTTTATGATAATTCTTTCTTTTGGACTTTGGAAATCATTTCCCGTTCTTTAGCAACTCTCCGAAGTAATTCTTACTGACTGCAGTGACACCTACTGCTGGCAGGATTGCTCTACTTGGGGTCTCAGACACAAAACAGCAGCTGGGGAGCATGAAGATGAACGGAGAACGATTATTCGGAAATGCTGTTCCTCACAAAAACCAGTGCTGGCTCCCAGGCCGGTTTGAAACAGGAAGGAAGCACATCATCTGTCAGTTCTTTTGTCTTGGGACTCAGGTTCCCATCTCCACCCAGGCAATGGTGGAGCAGCTTGGGAGCCAGGGGTCCCTGCCTTCCTCAGCCTTTGGCCTTCCAGCCCAGCTCCCCCAAATGCCGCATCTACAGAGAGACCTGCTCTGCCTCAGTATAAACCACTACCTGTTAACAAAATAATTATTCCAACTGCCGCCACATTCTGCATACACTTAAGGTTTTCTGTTTTAACAAAACAATGTTAATTTTCTCTTAGAACATCTGTGACCCATTCACGTAACTGCTAAATTAAGACAATATTATTTTAAATCACGATCTTTGTTACCTTCCCAACCTTAAGAAAAGCCAGCAAATACACTCAAGACCGTGTTTCCCGAGATATTCATTTGAATTCTGCCCTTGCCAATATGCACAAATATGTCTACAGTCAGTTTTCCTCCTTTTGTGCTTTAAAATAACGTCAAAAGCAGCAACAGCACAAGTAAAACTTTAAAGACAGCTAAAGTTTTTTGGTGATCATGCTCTAAGCTTTCACATTGTAAAACTAAAGCTATCTCTGCGGTTGTTTTCCTAAAATATGACTGTATTGACATCACACCGCCCTCCGCTCTCTTCCCACCAGCATGGTTTCTGCTGTTTTCAGTTCCATTTAACCACTGGAAAATAATCCAGTGTTAGGGAGAAGAGCTCCTTTTCTATATCGTGTCTTAAGGAAATCACTTTCCTAAAAGAGAGAGGAGATTTCATTTGTAATATTTCCAGAATAAGTAATGAACTCTCTTTTTCATTTTGAAGAGAAAAACAGAACGTAGGAATATTCAGATCCAAGCCAGTTTTCTGCTGGATGTTTAATAAGCTTACACATATACAAATGTATTTTATGCATATAGCAGATACGAGGCATGTATAATTCTAGGATATATAAAACAGAAGCACTAAACATAATTTAAACAAGTAATAAGAACTTCATTTCCCCACACAGCACATGCAACCGCAGCCATGGCAAAGCTCATCACTGCTGTCTCAGAATAATAGGACTTGGTTTTGAATTGCTGTCCTTAAAATCTGATGACAGAAAACAAGTGTAACGCATCCATTAACACAATCACAAAAGTTAAGAAGAAGTTGCTCTCAGAGAAGCAATTATTGTCTGTGACTCCATAGTGCCACCACATGGAGTGATATTTGAATATAATTCAACTGTCTCAGACTCAGGAAACTGTCTGTAAATAATACTTTACATACTTCATAAGACAGCAAAGAGAGATATCTAATCTTCTCTCTAGCGTGTGAAGTTCAAAATGTTTCCTTGTGAAAACAGAGATGTCTCATTTCTAAGAGCATGAATGCACTGTAGTAAAAACCAAACAGCCAAACTGCTTTATTCCATCAATAAAAAAAGAGCCATTTGGTAAGAGGATGCATTACACATTTTCTATTTAAATTAGTTTATAAGAAGCAGATGTTAAGCTTTCCTTGGTAAGAAAAGAAAAGGAGTTATAAATGAATTAAACTATTTTTTCAGTAGATCTCTCACTCTCCCTTCACTCTCAATGCATTTCTGTTTTTAGTAATAATATAAATGCGTATTTTTGTTACTAAGGCAAGGGTTTTAGCAATTATTCTTTAAAATATTAGATGTCAGGTTAGGGAAGTCCACCAAATTAAATGCCAGTTTGAAACCATAAACACATGCAGGTCCCAAATCACATTAACTAGAGAATCTTCAGATTAAAAGTCACTCCGTAAGAGCATCTATGAAAAACGCAGCCTAGGCTTAAATTCTACACTCTAATAAAGCGTCTGCGATTTCAGATTTCATGATCTCTGTCAATTGGTTGTAAAGTATAAATTGCAATTTAAGCAAGTTTGAGAGCATTTTCTTTTTTTGTAGGGGAGGTTGGTATAAACCGGGATGACGTTGAGCTTCCAAGCCTCAGCCAGAGAGTGATCATGTTTCTAGAACATGACCCCCGTACACAGCACCCCACATGGTTCACCACAGTAAAGGTGCTTTCCATTGTAATTGTCTTTAAAGGAGCTCTAATGAAATGCTCAACGTGGATATGGTCTCACTAGACGCTTTCACGCTCAGACGTTTGTAAAGAGCAGGGCTCTCGCCAGCTGGAAGCACAGCCTGTGCGTCGGACGCTGTTGTCTCTGCGATGGTTCCCCTGAACTCGCTCCTAACGATCTACCCTCAGTTACCTAACTTCAACACTGTTTTTTCCTTAGACTGCATTAATGAATCCAATAAATAAAGCATTGTATCACCCATCCAGAATGGACATTAATTTTAGAACAAAACATTAATCAATTTAAATTTATGTACTAATGCAGACACAATCAATTTCAACTTCTTATGACAATTAGCAAAGCTTTCGCTACATCCCTAAAACACACTGACCCATCAATTACGGTTTGCATCAAAGTAATGCTAATGACACCTCCCTAGTCCTTAGGCTGCCAGCAACCCACCTGATTGGTCAACTTCAATGCAGCAAATCAATTAATATAAATTATACATGCACGAAAAGATGGGTTAATATCATAAGTTAATTTAATTAATTGTGTTTGATTAAATGAGGTACTTTCATTAGCCCACTTAGCCATGAACCATATATACATCATCATAATCCTTTTACAAGCTCAGTCGCCCAGACACAGCCCTGACATCAAGAGCATATTCAAATTACCAGCCTCAGCCATGCAAACCTCCCTGCATAATTAACAACTAAACGAGCTGCAGTCACTTAAGCTGAAAAGAAAACTGTTCACATCAACCTCTCTGATACTGTTTAAATTGAAGATGTCATGGGTAAAACAAAGGTGAAGAGACAATGGTAATTAAAAATTAAAAAGGACAAGGGGGATTTGCAACTAATGGAAGCAAAGTGGAAAGAGGGCTGAGGCCTTGGTTCTTTGAAACGCAGTGTATGGGTATGAGGTCATCCAGATCCCATCCTTTCTGGGCTGTGCTCAGTGCAGAATGTCTGCCGGAATCAGAGACATGGAGCTTGACTGGATGGTGGACGAGGGCTGACCTAAGCAGCTCCATCGGGAGCAAATGAAACTGTAACAAGACGCCCCCAAAGCCACGGTTTGTCGTTACCTCATCGTGAACGCCGGCCACACGGGTGCGGCGTCCTGTCCATTTCGCCGGGGTCTGATCCCTGGCCATGTTTTCAGCTGTGGTTCCGACCTCAGGTATCAAACCCTGCCAGCACGGGAGCCTCGCCCAGCTCCCGAGAATGGCATTCATTAAATGGATTTTCTTCCAGACGACATGGCAGAGGCTTGACATAAAATATAGGGATGTCTGATGGAAGTTATTCATTCCTTCCTGGTTCGATGCACAACCTTCCAGGGATGGTTTTAATTCACACTGGTTCCCAAAGTATAACAAATAACAGAGCTGCATTTCAGAGATAGAACCAAGTCTGCAACGCAGCACCCAGAGAAGTTTCAGAACGCAGAATGATGAGGCCAGGCCTGCCTGGGCTGTGACCACAAAAGTAAAGTAAACGGCAGAATTGAGGCAATTACACAGAAGTCTCAACACACGACTAATAACAGCATCTTTGAAGCTGAGGCTGAAACATTTATGTTTAAATTTGCCACAAATCCTCTCCACTTGTCATTGCATTTTGGATATTTAGACACAGATTCAATAGCAAAATAAGTAGTACCTTGACTGGGGGTGGGGTAACTGTGTTACCTTCAGAAAGGAGCAACCCTTATGCAGCCATGGACATAAGTAACAGCACATCATAGACACAGATAAACATTTCAAATAGGATGACAGTCATCCACATGCATTCAATTATCACCTCATGCCTAAGAAACACAACCACACTTGATGGAGAGGTGATAGAAGGGGCTTACCATGTAATTTGATTTGGCAGCAAGAAATGACTTGTTCCTTTTCGTGCCAGCTGCGAAAAGATTTTCCTATTTCTAGACAGATAAACGTATGCAAATATGAATTTATACACACGTGCCACATTCTATATAATACGTAGGAAATGTAAACGTTCCAAGTGTGTAGGGCACAAGCCTCAGCCATTGGCCCTTGGTAGAACTGGCCAGTGCAGCCCAGGCTCTCCAGGCAGGACCCATGCATTCTCTGCAGCAGGGGTGGTGATGCCCGCCCCATTCTCATGGTTAGGAGGCAGCTCAGGAATCCACTCCTGGCTTGCAATCCTGGCATGCTGTGTGGCCTGACCTGGAGTTCTGCAGTAGCAGAGTTCAGACGGAAGGAGTCGTGTTCATCTTGCAGGGCTGCTGAGGTGTACACCAGTCACTGTGCTTAAAGCACTCAGAGCAGAGCCTGGATGTAGACAGCCCTCAAATACTTGTCAGCTTATGTTGTTATCATCATCTTTGCCTCTATTTCTCTCTCCCAATGTAGAATACAGCTACCTTTGTGTCCTCAGGGAACATCATTGTGTCAGGTGTATTCATGATTCTATGTTACAAATAAGAATTTTACAAAGCCCTCTTAAGCTTGAAACAACAAGCATTTATTCCTTGGCAACTGGTCTCAGGCTGGAGAACCACCCTGCTGCGTTAGTGTCAGGGTGGGGTCTGCTCTGTGTCTGTCTCGTTCTGGAGCCAGTGGTTCCCCAGAGCATGTTTTCCTCATGGCAGATGGCCAAACTGCAAGAGCCTCAAACCACGAGAGCACAGCCAGTGCCTCTGCTCTGATCACACCGGCTGCCATCTCAGTGGCTGAAGCAGGCCGTGGACAGGCAGAAGCCAGCAGGGTGGGCAGGTGTCATCCACCTTGGAGGGAGGAGCGCAAAGTGAGTGTGGGCTGCACACCATCTGGTGACCACACCAGGAAAACCGTTTCCAATTGGAGAAACTGATGCATCCATCAGTTACTTGGTCCCAGAACCATGCCCAGTGACACTGGAATTCTGGTATCTGTTTCTGCATGTCTTCCTCTCCCATAATGACAGGCCCACAACAAGTTCTTAAACACAGAATTAAATAAATGATTCTCAATGAAACAATAAATTGATGATGAATGAATTAACAAACACACTTATTATGTTCACTTTTAGCTATTCTGTTCTACCTGCTCTGTAATGTCACAGGACTTTGAGAATTACACTGACATGTCATTCATAACATGTCCCTCCCACCAAGAATATTGTACAGTTCCATAAATCCTAGGAGAATAATTTGTTTGTCAATAAGATGATTTGCATACGGAGTATTGTTATTTTTTGAACAAACTGTTATTGAACTAGACCTTACGCATTTAGGAAAACTAATTTGAGAGTTTATGTTCAATCTATTCCAATGATAAAAATCATGGAAAATTTAAATTTAAATTGTGCAGACTGGATTTCATTTTATAGAGAAGCAACCTGAGTGTTTAGTGCTTTTTAAGGACTTCTTTTCCAATGCTTTACTCATCAATTGCTTTTTCGTGGAATTGACCTACTGTGCTCCAGCAGACACGGTCATTTCTCAGAATCCCCACACTGAGGAATTCTCATACAGCCCAGAAATCATCTACTTTCCCGTCTGCTCAGCCTGAGAAAGAATCTGAAGTGAGAAAGTAATACTGACGACTATTAATTCAGCTTTTGCAGATCACTGATGAAGGAAGGAAACTAATACAAATTTGCATGAAGTCTGGAAAGTTTTTCACTCATGTTGACAAAAGCATACCAGCACGCCTGCCTGTGAGTGCCTGAAACATTCTCCAAGCAAGGAAAGCACAGGTTTCTCACCCAGCAGGGGGAATGGAGACAGCTGTAGCAAAACAAAGAGTGTATGAATTCTAAATAAAATTGCTGAATTAAGTCTTAAAATTAGGATTCTTGGGTGCAGAGTACATGAGGTGTTCTGGAGAGGAAAACCTTCATCTGATCTCATGTCATAACACGCAGCTTAAATAAAAGGTAATGCAAATGAATGTGTAGTTCTGTGTGTGAAGAGGCAATAACCAGGGCAGTCCCACACAGCACAGGCAGCACACAGAAGAGCAGCGTCGTCTACTGTACAGCTCTGGGGCATTGTGGTGGAGCTCTCGTGTATTAATACGGAAAGCATTCAGACGTCCTTCAGAGCTCGAGGTTGGTTAATTGGCATATGAACCTCTGAGTCTTACAGGGCACCTTGTGGGTAAAAATCTGGGGCAGTCATCAACTCACCCGGGCAGGTGAGTTTAGCCACTGCCAGAAAGATGAATTGAACACTCTACTTTATAACATCCGAAGGCATCCTTTGGACCCGGTGAGAGAGTCAGGCAACTCCCTGGGGTCAGGAGAGAGGAGCAGACGGGGCCTTAGACACTATTGGCAGTGCTTAAGGAACTGCTTCTTCAGTCTGACTCTGGGGATATTTGAATAAGCTGCTTAAAAGAGCAGTTTATTTGATACTTCCTTCATCCTCTAAGAAACACCATAAATCAACAGCTACCCCACTACTAAAAGCAAAATAACACAGTAATGCTTCCCAAACTTTGATTTGCGATTCCTGTAGTTGTTAAAAGATTATTTTATTTATTTTATTTTTGAGATGGAGTCTTGCTTTATCATCCAGGCTGGAGTGCAGTGGTGTAATCTTGGCTCACTGCAATCTCCGCCTCCTGAGTTTGAGGTTCTCCAGCCTCAGCCTCCCAAGTAGCTGGGATTACAGGTCCCACCACCATGCCTGGCTAATTTTTGTACTTTTAGTAGAGAAGGGATTTCACCTGTTGGCCAGGCTGGTCTTGAACTCCTGACCTCAGATGACCTGGCCACGTGAGCCACCACAAGTATTTTGTGAATTATAATTATCCATTGTAATTTTCCAATACAATGGAAATAGGATGTATGGGCTAGGATAGCACGTATGGGTAAAGAAGAGTGGGAAAGGCCAGGCATGCAGGCTCGTGCTTGTAATTCCAGCACTTTGAGAGGCCGAGGTGGGCGGATTACTTGGGGTCGGGAGTTCAAGATCAGCCTGGCCAGCATGGTAAAATCCCATCTTTACTAAAAATACAAAAATTAGCCATGTGTGGTGGCGGGCGCCTGTAATCTCAGTTACTTGGGAAGCTGAGGCATGAGAATCACTTGAACCTGGGAGGCAGAAGTAACAGTGAGCTGAGATTGTACCACTGCACTACAGCCTGGATGATAGAGCAAGACTCAGTCTCAAAAAAAAAAAAAAAAAAGAAAAGAAAAAAGAGTGGGAAAGAAATTGTTCTCTAGACCTCACTGGAGACTTACAAAGTCCTTTTTCATCTTAGAGATTCTGAGAGACCTTATAGTAGAGAGATCTTCTCAAGTTATTTAACCAGCATTACATGGGTGAAAAAGTCTTCCCCCCCCGCCCCCAGAAAACAGATGTCAACTTGCAAATCCATGTTTTCTGGACAGTTTGGGAAACACCAGGGTAGAAGTGAATTATTGAGGAGCATATTTAAATCTCCTCTTTCTCCAGGGGCCTCACCGATCTGGAAGATCCTGGGGATTACCTGAAGGCAAGTGCAGGGGCCAGCAGAGTGGCTGGCACAGGGAGTGCCCGTTTAATCCTCCTCTTGGGGCTGAGCACTGGGAACTTGGATATTACAGACCTGTGATCTTGAGAGGTGAGCTCAAAATGCTCTTCTTCAGGCCATGAAGATAACACTTAGCAAATTACTGCCATTACTCTGAAAGCATATTTCTTTACTCAGATCCCCACTGCAAGTCATAGTTATGGGCATAGATATTTAAATAATATTTTATCTATACTTTTTTTCTAAACTGGCAACTCTGAAGACATTATACTTAGGAAGAAATGTGGATGACTATGGCTTAAGAAAAAAAATTATGATACTTTAATAAAATTAAACCTTTGACTTTTAAAGCCTCCTTTTAAAAGTACTTGGAAAAGATTTAAACTCATTTTTATTATAAGGTAAGATGCATATGGTATTTCTTTTTCTTGCTTTATTGCACTGGCTAGACCCATTAGTAAAATGTTGAATAAAATTTTTAGGAGCAGACACCCTAGCCGCCTTCTTGATCTTAGTACATTTTCGAAGTAAAATACTTTTATATAAAACATTCATGTTAGTTTTAAGATATAAGTTTTCTTTGTGGAAGAAAATGCCTATGAAATGTAAATAACACATCAAGTAGTTAAAAAAACACACATTATTACAATATTGATGAGCCTAAAAAAATCACACTATGTGGAAGAAGCCAGGAATAAAATTCCACATATTATATGTTTTCATTCATATGAAATGTCTAGAAATAGCAATTCTACAGATGCTAACAGAGCAGCGTTGGCCTGGGACTCGGGGCGGGGAGTGGGGATTGACTGGTGATCAAGCATGTAGAATCTTTTGGGAGGTAACCGAAATGCTCTAAAATTGTATTGTGATGGTTACACAGCTCTGCTAATTTACTAAAAATCATCAGGCTGCATACATAATGTTGACTATTACAGTATGTAAATTATAGACCAACAAAGCTGTTCAGAGTAAGCAATTTTTTAAAAAAGAAAAAAGCATATTTTTTTCTAAAAATTTGGATAATTGTCTCAAAACTGAACATAAAATGATGAATAATTCTTTGGCCCTCCAATTTCTTCAGGGAGAGCTGGCATAACACAAGCCCTGGAGAAGTTTAAACTCTGGTTATTTCAAAAATTGTCAGTTCCTCATATTGGAATTTAGACACCTCTTTTGACTTCATGTTTGATCCTCGGCAAGATGCCTGGCTCATTCTTCGTCTTTTTACCACACTTAATTCTTCGTCTCATATTTATGTGCATCCTCAGAAGGTTTCCATTTTTTCTCCACTATACTGACTCACTTTTCTGGTATGAACTGGCAGGAAGTTTTCATTTTTGTGTTATACTTCCCATCACTAGGCGGAATAGTTATCCTGCTTCAGGTTCTAATTTCTTGAGAGTTCTGTTGGACTTGAGGATTTCTTTAGAAGTTCCTTGCTTAATTTTCAAATGATTGGAGATTTTAAAAACATTTCATTTTTATTGATTTCTAATACAATTCTGTTATGAGCAAACTCTGTATAACTTCAATCCTTTTAAATTTATTGAGACTTGTTTTGTGGCACAGTATGTGGTCTACATTATGACTGTTCCATGTACACTTGAAAATAACCTGTATTTGCCATTGCTGCATGTAGATCCTATAAATTTCAGTTAGTCAAGTTGACAGTGATGCCTTCTATTGACTCTTTTGATTTCTTTTATTTCTTTTAACAATTACAAAGTGAATGATGTTATAATGTCCAACTATGAAAGAATTAGTTTCTCTCTTTAGTTCTATTTTGCTTCAAATATGTTGAACCTCTAATATCATATTATTGTATCTTCTTGATGTATTTACCTTTTATATTCATATAATGAACTTCTTTATCCTGAGCTGCTCTTTTGCTGGATATTAATATAGCTATACTAGGTTGATTATATTCAGCGTTTATGTGATAATTTTCCCATATTTTTAGTCTTCACATTTCTTGTGTCTTTATGTTTAAAATATGCATCTAATAAATACTACATAGTTGACTTTGTTTTTTCAGTCTTTCTGAAAATCTCCTTCTTTCAGTAGAAGTGTCAAGCCTGTTAACATTTAATGTAACTATTGATATATAAATGTAACAACTTAAGTTTATACTTAAAGACTTGATATTTGTTCGTTTTTTCCCCTCTGCCCCTTGTTGTCTTTCTCCTACCGTCTTTTTGGTTAATCAAGTACCTCCAAATTCTGCGTTCAGTCTCTTTTATTAACTACACTTTGAACTATGCTCATTTTTTTTTTTTTTTTGCTTTCTTTTCTCTCAGAAGAGCCTTAATTTATCATGGTCAACACTAAGTTAACATTATGCCACTGTATGTTTAATGTAAGAATCTTATAACAACTCCAAATTATTGTACGAGTATTGCCCTATATTTAACTTTTACATTTGTTATAAAGCTCTGACTACATTGTTTTTGTCTTTGTTCATTTTAAACATTTTACATTTAAACAATTTTTTAAAGCAACAAATACATTAAAATATTTATTTTTATTTTTTATATTTTGAGACAAGATCTCGCTCTAACATTCATGCTGTAGTGCACTGGCACAATCATGACTCACCAAAGCCTCGGCCTCCAGAGCACAGTGATCCTCCCACCTCAGCTTGCCCGACTAGCTGGGACTATAGGTGTGTGCCACCAGACTCGGCTAATTTTTTAAATTTTTTGTGGAGATGGAGTTTCACTATGTTGTCCAGGCTGATTTCAAACTTCTAGCCTCAACCAATCCCCCTGCTTATATGCCTGTAAACCCCAAGCTCTGGAGTTACAGGCTTGTGCCACCAAGTCTGACCTAAAAACATGTTAACATATTTAAATGTTATGTATATATTCCTTTTAATTTTTAAAACACAGAAAATAATTAAGAAAATATTTCCACATGTTTACAATATCCATTTATCTGCATTCATTCTTGTAGCTCCTTCTTTCACCAGGACATCATTTTGACTCTGTGGGAGAATTTTCTTCAGCATTTCTCACACTGCAGGACTGCTGGCAACACATTTTCTAAATCTTTCTTTATTTGAAAATATCTTTATTTTGTATCAATTCTTCAGAGACATATATTTACTAGATATAATATTCTATGTTGACAATTTTTTTTCAGTATCTGACAGAGGTTCAGCTCCATTTTCTGGTTTAAATTGTGTCTCATGAGAAAACCATTTTGTTATTAATTTTTTTCCTCTGACTACTTATAAGATTTTCCTTTCATCACTGACATTTTTATCAGAGCAGTTTGACCGTGATGTACTTAAGTGGGGCTTTTGTTGTTGTGTTTGTGGTTTTCTGGATATGTGAATTGATGTTTTTGGTTAAAGCAAGAACATTTTGTCTGATATTCATTCAAATACATATACGTTTCCTGCCTTATTCTCTCTCTCTCTTTTCTTTTCTTCTAGAACTCAAATTACTTTTATGTTTGCCTATCTGAGAGTGGCCCACTGATCATTAGGTTCAGGGTTTTTGTTGTAATTTGTTTATTTTGCTTTAATTTGTTTTTCTACCTGTGACTAGATTGAATTATTTTTACTGATCTGCCTTCAAGGTCACTGATTTTTTTTTTTTTCATTCTGCTGTGTTCTGTATTCTATCCACCTCACCTAAAAATTTTTTTATTTTAGGTGTTGTATTTTAAATATAGGGAATTTCCCTTTTAATTTCTATTTTTTTACAGCTTTCATATCTCTCTTGAAATTCATCATTATACTATCTTATTTTATCCATTTATCACATAGATTCTTCAACATACATAGAATTATTTTAAAGTTGTTGTCTGCTAATCCGCAAATCTGGATAACTTGTAGGTCTGTTAATATTGGTTGTTTTTCCCTTGAATTTCACATTACTATTTAATTGGGTGTGTAGTATTTTTACTTTTTTTTTTTTTTTACTGTGTACTGGGCATTGTTAATGATGCAGTGCAGGTATTCTGGATCCTGTTACCTTTCTCTAAAAATTGTTGAGTTAATTTTCTAGCAGTGAATTGAGTTACCAGTGGATCACCAACATTTAGCGAATGGGTGTGCTTTGCAGTTTGTTTGAGTAGGCCTGTTTTGGTTTGGCCTTCGTGCTGACACATAGATCTTGGTCCCAGAGCAAGTTCCTTACACATAAGGCATAACTCTCTTTGCGGCCTAATGGGAAGCTTACATTTACATGAGTTGGCAAGCCCTCACCGCTGACCTCCAGTGTCGGGGAGCTCCGGAAAGATCTCTCCTCAGATCTGTGAGTCTCCCAGCTGACGTTTTTAACATGAGATCCTTAAAGTTTTACCCCTGGCATGTACAGTTAAGGAGTCAGCAGTAATCTGAGGAATATTTCCACCCAGATTTTGAGGCTGGCCTGTCTGTAGCTCTCCTTTTTTTCTGGAATTCTTCCTTTCAATTTTCTGACGTCCCCCAAAGACAACTTCCAACTTCTAGACCCTGATGAACTGCTGCCTTCTGCCTGACCTCTCTCCCTTATGACCTGAAAAAGCTGGAAAGTGCCTTCATGGGAAAAAAGAGGAAAATTTGAATCACTTTTCTGTGGTTCTCCTTTGTCATTGCAAAAATTATTTTCAGTTATTGCTGGTTTTGGAAACTCTTCCGTGCCATCAAAAATTTATTTTTTAATATTTGTCCAGAGTTTATATTTGTGATTGTCAGGGGAGTTAATCTGATAGAATCTACTTTGTCACGACTGGGAGCTGAAGTCTCCAGCGTTAGCTTTAGTATTTCAAGAATCACATGCAGTTTCGCAGCGTGCTTTGGGAGGGAAGGTTAAATGTCTACACTCCCAGGGTCTGCAGGCTTTCATCGCACTAGGTCGACACTCCCAGGGTCTGCAGGCTTTCATCGCACTAGGTCGACACTCCCAGGGTCTGCAGGCTTTCATTGCACTAGGCTACACTCCCAGGGTCTGCAGGCTTTCATCGCACTAGGTCGACACCTCCCTCCACATCTAGCACATTACCTCATTGGTGGAGCTTCTTGGCTGCATTAGGCTTTTGTGCTGACCCCCTTTCTATTATGTCAGTACGCATTAGAGCTCGGGCGCATAAATGCACAAAATGCTGATGGAAAAATGTTTAGGGTATGTGGCCTTGGATTTTATATGTATTTTAGCTAATATTTTCTATAAAAATTGAGGTGAAAAATCTTCAGAGTTTAGATGTGTCTGAGGATGTTGTTTGTGTGTGTACGTGTCTTGCCAAGTTTTCCTTTGCTGTACCATTCATTAAAAATTTTTCCCAAGATTTATAATTAGATACTGAATAAAATTCAAGTAAGGTTTTTTCAATCATAATACCACCATAGCTCTATGAGGTAATCATAAATGCTCCCATTGAAGGGATTAATGCATTGAGGCTTAGAACGATTGTGTAATTCACTAGGCTTACAAGGTCAGTTCTGAAAATGAGAATTAAAATGCCTGCAGTCTCACTCCAGAGCCTGACGTCTGAGTCATCAGTCAACATTTTCTTTCCTTCTGCTTAAATCTATTCCCACATTCAGCTGTTCAAAGCCCAGCTATCCATTAAAACCACTTCAAATGCTGCTTCATTTCCTCTTCTAATCACTCAGTCAGTAGCAACCTCTGTCTTCTGAAAATGTACAGCAGTTTTTGCACCTATTGTCAGTTGTATTACTCAAGTGTATATTTGATCATAGAAATTGTTAGTGTGGAATAAAGCTTTAAAATAAACCATGGGATAATGTAAGGAAAAGACTTTCTAAAAGCTTTTGCCAGTGAAAGCTTCCCTCCCTGCTCTGAGAAATTGCTGGAGCAAGGGGTGACATTTATCCAGTGCCCTTCTGTGTGAACGAATCCGTTCTGCTGATACGGCCAGCAGCTACCCTATGTGGAAACTTAAATTAACAAAACGACACACAAAAGCAAAACTTCTCTGGTGATGATTTAGACCCACTTGGGAAATTACCTGTGGACCCCTCCCCCGCCTTCCTATTTTCTCCAGGGTGGCCACTGAGACCTTGTTGGGAAGCATTGAGGTTCAGGGGAAACAGTTGAAATTTAAGTTTTTCTTATGTGAAGACCTAAGACATACTCCAGCCAGTGTCCTGACTTAATCAGTTAGATTCTGACAACAGACACCAACTAAGATGCACATGGACCTGAGATTGTCACCAGAATGCCAATACATTACTTTATACAGAGAACCATGTCCACCTTGAGGACTGGAAATCTGCAAAGTGCAATGGGTGGCACCCTCTCTGCTTAGGGGTCATATGCTCTTCACGGCTGCGCCGCTACCGTTCCTTACGCTTATGGCTAACTGCACCACCACTTAGGGTGACGTAATTTCCTTCTGTGGGTTATTAATATATCCAATAAAGCTAAATCTAAGGGCAATCAAATCAATTCATTCTCTTTTAGGTGTATTTGATTTTTCATTTAATTATTGAAATAAAACTATTACACTGTTTTACAGATAATAACTTTTATTTTCCTTGCTAAATTTCATATTCCTTGAAGACAAAAAGCGTTTTAAAATTTATTCATTATACACTATTCAACTTGTATGAAGAGATAAATAATAAGATGATGAAAAATATTATATTCATAATTGTTTAAAACATGATTTTGTGGAGAGAGATGTGTTCTGAACAAATGCAGAGAAAAAACTTCATACTATGGAACAGAAAGAAATCAGGAATAAGTGAGTGATTTTGCTTGAGTGATTTTGTTCTCAACAGCATCACAGAGGTAGTTTCTGAACTGGGACCAGCAAGATGAGTAGAATATTCTAGACAAAGAAGAAGGGTGAGGTGTCTATTCCAAACAGCTCTTTGCTGTTTTACCCAGGTTTCCCCGACTAGTCCAACCCACCTAGGACTGAGGAAGGCAGCAGAAGTTACGGGTAGAGGAAACAGCTGTGAGCAGGACTGGATGGAGCTGGCCTTGCAGAGACCACGGAAGGGCTGAGGCACCTTGCTTGGGGAGCTTTCTGTGTGTCCTTCCTTGTTGTTCCTATCAGCGTCCTGCTCTCCCCTCACAGGCTGGTGTGGTGGCAGAGGAGGAGAAAACGAAGGTGTGAGGGACTCTTCACATCTTCACAACCGTGGGGAAAAAGACCTGCTGTCTTCTGGCTCCCTCGGCTTTCTTAAAGTAATGCTGTTATTGGCTGAATCGCCTTCCGTCAAATTCATCTCCTAAAGTTTTAACCTTCAGGACCTCAGATTGCGACCGTCTGTCAAGATAGGGCCGTTAAAGAGATGATTACAGTAACATGAGGTGGTTACGTTGGGCCCTAATTCAACGGGACTGGTGTCCTCGTAAGAAGCGAATGGGACACAGACACACACAGAGGACAGCCAAGTGAGGACACAGGGAGAAGACGGCGTCTACAAGCTAAGGAGAGAGGCCTCACCAGACACCAATCCTGATGGCACTTATATCTTGGACTTTCACGCTCCAGAATCATGAGGAATTAAATGTGTGCTGCTGAAGCCACACTGGCTGTGGTGCTTTGCCATGGTAGCCCTGGCTAAGGAGAAGAGCAGCTGGGCACATGGTGACCTCCTCCCTCCCATAGGGTGGCTGGAAGATGGCTAATATGGCTACTAGTGGCCATACAGAAGACAGCTGAAGTGACGCAGGAACTATGAGGTCATCTCATAGACACACCTGCTTCTGGGAAGAGTCAAGGCCTGACACAGCTGCTTTGAACAGAGGTGGACGCTGCACGAGGCTGGTGGAGCTGACTACAGGCTGGGCTTCCAGGTAGCTTAAAGAGAAATGTCCTGCTGCCCTTCCTTCAATGATTGAGTGACAGAAGAACAGGCTTCATGCCACCATGTTTGGGGTTCCCTAACCAACTGCAGTAGTTTCCACTCATCTCTGTCCCTTAGTAGGGACAGGTGAGTAGCTTTCACAAGTTTCCATAGCTACAGAGAAACATCATTTTACATCGTCTCACAGTACAAAAATTCAAACTCGAAAAATCTGCACTTTTTTGCGACTAGAATGGTCTTTCTTTGCCTTCTGGTTTTTTTTTTTTTTTTTTTTTTTTGAGACAGAGTCTCGCTCTGTCGCCCAGGCTGGAGTGCAGTGGCCAGATCTCAGCTCACTGCAAGCTCCACCCCCTGGGTTTACGCCATTCTCCTGCCTCAGCCTCCCAAGTAGCTGGGATTACAGGCGCCTGCCACCTCGCCCGGCTAGTTTTTTGTATTTTTTTAGTAGAGATGGGGTTTCACCGTATTAGCCAGGATGGTCTCGATCTCCTGACCTCGTGATCCACCCGTCTCGGCCTCCCAATGCCTTCTGTTTTTTTTAGGGATGGGGTCTCACTCTGTTACCCAGGCTCAAGTGCTGTGGTACAAACATGGCTGTCTGCAGCCTAAAACTCTAGGACTCAAGCAATCCTCTTGTCTTAGTCTCCCAAGCAGCTAGTACTACTGGCATGCACCACCATACCTGGCTAATCTTTTCTTCCTCTTTTTATTGTAGAGATGGGATCTCACTATGTTGCCCAGCCTGCTCTCCAACTCCCAGCTTCAAGCAATTCTTCCACCTTGGCCTCTCAAAGGCTGCGATTCCTCGGATTCACCATCATGCTTGACCGTGCTTTTCTTTTCTCATTTTTGTTTTTAGGTCACAGTACTAGTACCTGAATCCAGGCTTACTGTAAAATCTAAAATTTACAGAGCCAAAACTGAAAATCACCTCCCAAGTCAAATTCAGCTCTCCTCCCTAATAAATAACTTTATCGTATTTGAATCCCTGTCCTTCCATAATTTAATATAAAAATGACAGAAATTCAAATATCTCACTTGCTTATGTTTGCAAAAATGAAATTACACACAGAGCTTTTGAGTTTCTTTTCTAAACGATCAGTGTGGATCGGGGAGCTTTCCATGTGGGTAAGCAGAGCTACCTCACTCTTATTAGAACCTCATCATGTATTTGCTACCCCCTATGGAGGGACATTAAGACTTATTCTAATTTTCCTACCACTATAACCACACCGTGGTCACTCACAGTTAGAGATCTGTGTGTGCCTGCCAGGCTGAAATGTGGCTGGATTCCCAACAATTGCTGGGTTACCTGAAGAGCATGGAGGATCCCATGAGAAATGATGAGCTTCGAGGGCTCACTGCTCTTCTCTGTGTCTTAGTCCCTTTGTGCTGTGGCAACAAAATACCAGAGACTGGGTAATTTATAGAACAGATTTTCCAAATCTTTAAATTCTGCTTTTTTTAAAAAAAATATTGTAAATGTCATCTTTACAGAGCTTCCCTCTTCTTACGTGTTATGTATTTCACTATAATCAGTTTAGAGAAGCCACACAGCATCCCAAATGCTGCCCAGGGATTCCTTCTGCCAAATATCCAAGTTCATCACTCTTGCTTTCTGCTTTCCAAAGAGATCTAGGACACAGATATAACTCAGCCAAGTTATTTGCCACTTTGAAAGAAGGATGGATTTCCCCCCAGTGTCCAATAATATATTCTTCATTTCTGCCTGAGACCTCATCAGAATGACTTTTTCTATCCTATTTCTGCCAACATTCTGGTAAGTAGTCTCTAGGAAGAACCAGACCTTCCCTACAGCTCCCTCCTCCTCCTCCTCCTCCTCCCCCTCCTCCTCCTCCTCCTTTTACTTTTGAGACAAAGTCTCACTCTGTTGCCCAGGCTGAAGTGTGGTGGTGTGATGTTGGCTCACTACAACCTCTGCCTCCCAGGTTGGAGCGATTCTCCTGCCTTAGCCTCCCCAGTAGCTGGGACTACTGCCACACATCACCAGGCCCAGCTATTTTTGAATTTTTAGTAGAGATGGGGCTTCATCATGTTGACCAGGCTGGTCTTGAACTCCTGACCTCAGGTGATCTGCCCACCTCAACCTCCCAAAGTGCTGGGATTGCAGGCATGACCACCGTGCCCGGCCACTCTCTCCTTTTTCTGAGCCAGCATTACAATTGACTTTATGTTCACAGCAATATAGGTTTTTCCAGCATTTACTGCAAAAACTGTTCTAGCCTCCCCCCGTTACCCAGTTCCAAAGCTGCCTCCACACTTTTAGATTTTTGTTAGAGGGGTACCCCATTCCTCTGGTGTCAGTTTCTGCCTTTGTCTATGCTGCTCTAACAGAATACCTGAGACTGGAAAATTAATAAAGAGCAGTTCTGGAGGCTGGGAAGTCCAAGGTCCAGGCACCAACACCTGGTATCTGGGGAGGATCCCTTGCCGAGTCCTCATCTGGCGGAAAGCAGAAGGCAAGTGAGCCTAACAGGGCAGGAGGTCTCTTTTAAGGGCCTTAGTCCCGATCATGAAGGAGGAACCTTCATGGCACAATCACCTGTCAAAGTCCACATCTCTGAATCCTGTCACATTGGCAATGTCTGAATTTTGGAGGCACCATCTTTCAACAATAGCACTTGGATTATTGGTTTGTTCGTCTTTGTTTCTTAGCTTTATATAATTTCTAACTAAAAAGTTAAGTGGGTTAAGTGGTTCTTCACTACCTTTAAATTTATTATATATTTAGCCCTCTAGAATTTTTGAAATGTGCTTAGGCAGTAGAATGCCCAATGACTACAAATTTCCAGGGATTCATGGACTCCCTGCAGGCCTTTAAAGGAACCCCAGATATTCACAAGTGTCTTGGGCCAAGTGTTGAGAACTTTTCCTCCAATACTTGCTCTATTACTTCCACCAAAAATTAATAAATATATTCTTAATCTAGTTTTTCATTTATATTTACGTGGATTCTGGGATCACAACCATGAAAACTAAACACTGCTTACTTCATATTCATGAACGATTCTCCTGAATATGAACAAAAATTGAACATATGGACATCAGGGGTTAAGTTTAACAAGTTGGAAACTCATCTGCTTCTTCAGATAGAAAATTTATTCACTTGGCACTGAGCAATAACAGCTATGAACATAGTGTGTAAATATTTTATGAATAAAACTCACTAGTTGCAGGAATGCAGGAAACAGATGCTTAATTTATGCAATGACAGCTCCTGTCTGTGTCACAGGTTGGCCCACTTGTGCGTACACGTTCAGTTTCAAACACAACCTTCTAAGAATCATGCACTAAAGCTTAACTAAGCTGCTCTCTTAAGCATGCATAATATGCCTAAGTATTGCTAATTCAGCAGTGAAAAATAAATTACACTTTTAAGCCAAACAATTAACACTCAACTTTAAATGCTGCTTGCTAGAGCAGGGAGATAGAAAGAGACTGTTCTGATACTCACATTTCCTGTTGAATTCAACAATTGGAATTGTATTAATATTTTCCCATAAATCTCTGAAACCATTTTATTAGTTAACTCTTCCAGGATTGATATAAATTAAAGAATGGTTTATGAGCTTCTTGACTCAGAAGCCATTCCTTAAGGACCTGTGAGTACCTTGGCACCAAGCAAAATGTATCACCATGGAACCACAGTCACTAAAGGTCCACAGGTAATTCCACTGTGAGGAGGGTTGAGAAGTCCCTGCCTGACCCTTGTCTGATTGAGACCATGCTTTTTAACACCAGCTCACAAAGCGTTCAGTGATACGGCTCTCTGCCTACGTCCCCATTTCCTCTCTGTCTTACACGTCTCTGCAATGCTCTAGCCGTAGTGACCCTCTTGCCCTTCTCCCCACATCCTGGTGTGAGGCTGCTTCCTGTGCCTCTGTCCTGACTCACAAGGTCCCAGACTCATTCCAGCATCTTCTCTCGGAGGCTGTCTCCTTTCCTGGTGTGCCCCACTCCCTAGAGCAGCACTCCGCAGAGAGGAGGCTCTTCCTGTTTGCTGAAAATGAATGCATGGATGCATGAATATGTGCGTCAGTTTTCACCACAATCTGAAGCTGCTCACATTTATTTGTGATCACCATGACTCTAAGCTTATAAGCAATAACATAAGTCAACACCCAGGTGGAAGTATCAAGGAATGAAAATCATACACTGGTGATGTTTGCTGTAAATAAATAGTCCTGTTTTCAGACTTGTCCTGTAGTGTATAGAATTGGGTCCAGGCAGGCATGTAGGCAACTCCCTGTGTAGCAACCCCAAATCCTCACTCTGTGTGGGGAATCTGCACAGAGGACCTACTGGAGGAACGGATGGTGCCCTTGGCTGCGAGGGTTCCTCCTGCACAGCTTTGTGGGAGGCATGGGCACTGGCCAGGCCACCCCCACTCCTGCTCTCCTCTCCCCCACTGCCAATTACCCCAAGCTCCATCTGCCTTCCCAACCCTCCAGACTCCCGCATGAGTCACAGATTAAAAATGAGTGTTAGAAGTGATATAAATACACATCTGGAAAGTCATACTTCCTGGGCACTCAAGCAATGTTACTGCACGTGTGCGGCAGGCCGCTGTGTCATGGTATTAGCATGAAAACACCATGGGTTCCAATTGTCCTGGTGTCAGGCACTCAGAGTCACTTACCGAGCACTTTCTGTGTGCCAGGAACTGTGCTCGCCCCGTGCCCATGTCCTCCCATCTACCACTGCTCAAACCTGTGAAGAGCCTGGGAGGGCGTGTCCGAAAAGCTGGTAATATTTCATTTCAAATTTCAGGTTTCAAACTTCATCACCAAGAACCATTATATCCAATTTGATTTAAATTAGGTAGAGTTAGATGACAGTTCTATTTTCCCAGATAACACCTCAGAAACCTGTCATCTGGGATGACTGATGCAGTTACCTTTCTCTCCAGAGGTCGTGAGGGAGCCGTGAGCTGGATGAACAAGAGAGGGGGCACGTTCTCCCCGGAGGAGCCTCCTTCCTTACCAGGAGACCAGCAAAGCTCTTCAGCGAGCATCCTTCCCTGATGCATGATCCATGATCACTGTGAGATTAGCAGCACTCAGCAAACACAAGCTAGAATTTCAGGCACTTTCTTCATCGCCTCCACCATTCCTATGACTAACAGAAGTCCTGCCAGGTGGGGGTTCCATCGTCGTCATTATTTTAAACATGGGGTGCCTGAGGCCACAGGAACTTGTGATGATGCATCCCCTTGAGACAGACGGGAACTGCGGCCACTGGTCCCCAGGTTCACCCCTCTCCCATCCGTCCTCTTCTGTATCGGTGGAAGTACACTAGAAAGGATCTGCTATTGGATTTTTGTATAAAATTTTTCTTAGTGTTCAATTGGCTGCAATGTTGTAATTTCTTTTTCTTTTTGAATGAATGAATTTATTCATTCAGCCTTTCAAAAAATACTTCTCTGGGGTCTAGTCTGTGCTGAGTTCTGCACCACGCAGTGGGGACATCGCCGAATGGTTACTGAGCACGTTCTTTGCGGTTCTTCTCCTTGGCCCGCCTGGCTCTGTTCCTGTCTCTGCTTGGAGCCCTGGAGGCTGACCCTGCCCTCTGCGTCCCCCCGCTGACCACTTGTCACTGTCTTCTGGTTGAGTCCGGTCTGTGGAGGCCTCTCTGGTAGGAGACCAAAGAGCAAAAGTAGACGGAGCTTCACCTCTTGGGCCACAACTGGGCCACAGCTGGACCCCTCCACAACCGTGGTTCTCGCCCAGTGGCCCCTCTTCCCAGTCTGCAGTGGCACCATCTCCTCCCCTTGCTCCTCCCACTTGCTATTTCTGGGGTCCCCAGCATCAAGAATGGTACCTTTATTAAATGATCTTCATTTGCACCGTCTTGGGTGAATTGCGTAACGAGTAACACCAGGGGTTGGAGCAGGATGGGTAGGGATGTAGAGCATGTGCCCTGAAAGGCAACTGTCAGCCCATCTCAAGTGCAGCACAGCCAGTCTTTGAAGAGTCAAGATGATCTTTACCTTTCACAGTGAGAAGGAGGAGCCACTTATGAAGGTATGACCCTATTTCCAGTTTCAAGAATACAGAAGTGTGCCCTAAATCTAGCTTTTGCTTTGAAATGTAATACGCTTAGAAAGTCAGACGCAGGTGTGAATGTAAAGTTTTACACTACTTCAAGCATTGGTTTTGAATCATCATTTTTTTAAAAGAAAAAAATTAGATGCCAAAAGATAAATGGAAGTCTAAATTATTGATTTGCTAAATATCTTACTTGCTGAAGGCTTTAACTCCTGTTGATATTTTATCCAGAGCATTAAATACGTTATGTCTGCTCCTTGTTATTTTCCTTTGCCTCTTTTACCTAAAAGAACTGCACTAGACATCACCAGGACACATAGAAAAACAGAAATTTATGTCAATATTAAATCAGAAATCTTCGAATGGAAACAAATCTGAGATTTCTCATAGCATGCTAGAAAACTGTAGGAATAGGCACACATTTTACTGGATTCTTGAGCCAACTAAAGCCTCTTTACTGCCCTTTCCCTGGAAACAGGACTTCAATCATAAACCTCAGAGGCCAGTGCTGCAAAACACTGCTTGTATTGAAGCAGAAATGAAATTTCCACAAAGGGTAGCTAATAATAATGATAATAAAGTGATTCTAAACATAAAGTATTTGACTTAGTAACATTATTTTCCCTGTTGGACATTAAATTGCATGTTTTCCATACATATTTATGTAATCCTTAAAATAAATTTATTGTATTTTAAACCTGAAGAAAATGAATGTTTGAGAGGATCAGTGACTATACCAAGGTATTAGGGCTTGTGAATGGATTTTAAGTCCAGCTGTGTCTGAATCAGGGGCCCTGTTCTTAACCCGTCTTTACATTCACTCCTAACTCACCTTCGATGAGAACTGTGTCACCGCAGCGTTTAGAGAAGGACATGGGTGGAATACCAAGTCCGTGGGCTACTTATTAGCTAGCTGTGTCTTGGTTCTTCTAAAAATCTTTCCCTGACTATAAAATAGGATGACAATATCCACCACATTGAGGCTTAAGAAGATTAAGAGATATTCTTAAAATATGTGATAACACATGTATACACGAGGTACGATGCCTAGCATTCAGTAGCCATGCGATAAATGCCTATCTTCTTTCTGTCTTATTCTAAGTAAACGAGAGTATAATAGCTACGCTTTCTCGTCTTACTTTAGGATTTCCCACCTTGTGTTTGTTCCAAATAACATCTCTGTGCCCCTTTCTACAGAGGCCTGGCATAACCCTTTCAAGGACTGAATTTACTCCAGCCGATTTTCACTAATTTGGTCCCCAGTTAAACATACTGAGAGAGCAGAAATTCTAATGTGTTGTAACATTTATTCCTTTTCCTACTCTCAGATAAATAGATTAGCATTGTTAGTATTAGGTTTGCAAAGATATGCCCAATGGGCATGCCCAAGAAGGTTTGTGTTTTGTTTTTCTGTTCGTGTGTGAGAGAGAAGAAAAATGAGAGAGAGAGAGAGACAGAGAGAGAGAGACCGGTAACAAACAACTAATGTTAAAATAAAGAGGGTATAAACTAGAGTAATAAGATTTCCAATAAGTAAACATCTCTTTTATTCTTTTTATGTAAAAGGCTACATTCCTTCATAATAAATATAGACAAAGATGTGTTATTTGCACATTGTTTTTTTGTGTTTTGTTGTTTTCCTAGAATAGAGTCAGTGTCTTCCAAGCCTTTCCCTCGCTCTTCCTCGGACACCTGCAGTGACGTGCGTTTTGAGAAAGCAGGTGATTTGTGTCAGGGTCACTTAAAGAATAAAATTCCAAGTTTCCTAGCCTGCCCTACCGGGTCTTTAATAGTCATAATGATTACAAAAATGCATGATAGGTTGCTATAGGAGGTACATGCTGCTGTTAATCTCCTTGCTAGGACCAGGCTGTTGAGCCTGGGAGGTCCGTCGTTCCGCAGTCTCCCCCCACCCTGCCTGCCTGGCTCCAAAGACCCTCCTGTCTGCAGCATACTCACCTGGGTCCCTCTCACCTTCCAGTCTCGTTCCCCAACCATCCCTTTCTGTCTTATGATTGAGCACACGTTGAGAACGTTGCACAGGACAGGTGGGTCTCCTCCTGCTGAGTCCTGCTGGCCCCATCAACCCTCACAGAGCCTTCCAGCCTACAAGCCACACCCCAATGCCATTGCTGCCCCAGCACACAGAGCTGGTCGCCCCCTTCTCTGCACGCGTTTCATGGCCTGGTGATGCCCCATTTTCACTCTGTCTATGTAATACGGCTTGCATGCCCTCTGTCAGTCAAAGAGGTCTTCAGGCCATGTCCATGGATTTTTAAACATTGTTATTTTCTCAGAACCCAACACAATTCCTGACACATAAAATGCTTTCAATAAGAGTTTACTACGCTTACAGTTTCAAAAGCATTTCAATGTGCTATCACGGAAGTGCTGTCTTCTATGAATACACAGTATCACATGTTTACAGAGGAAGGAAAGTTTCGATTCTCTCAGCCCTGTCTCCTTGAGGAGGCGATTTTGCATATATTCTTGAAACTCACACACACACAAGCAGACACATTTTGTTTCATTAACAGATTATAAAACATGGCTAACATTACATAGAAATATTTTTGAAAATAATAAAAAGGGAAAATTCTCCCATTTTAGTGTCTAATTGTCCATGAAATAAATTACAAAACGAAAATCCAGAAACAAATTTGAGTCTCCTTAGATTATATTATACAGATAAATAAGCACATAATAATGTGTGCGCGTTTCCACACACAATTATGTATGACCTGAACAAAAAGAGTGGTGAAGTCGAAAATGTCTGTTTCAAAGCAAAACAACACTGGAGACTTCCAATCTTTAAATAACAATCAATTTTTATATTTTTAAAAAATCCTGCTTCTGGTAGGACTTTAATCCCAGAAGTAGGATGTGAATATAGGAAATCAAGGGTTCACACCCTTTTTAAAGATTGGTAAGTAGAATCTTTGCTCACATTTTTGAATTACACATGATTGGCCTCCCTTTTCTATGGGTTGCACATTTGTAGATTCAACCAACTGCAAGAGAAAATATTCAG
>NC_045451.1:1942204-1949704 GCF_002776525.5 Piliocolobus tephrosceles
TCTTTTTAATCCTAAGACTCTAGGATACTACTAGGCACAGATTTTATAAATATATTTTATATACACAGATGCACACACGCAATTTTTCCCTTTCCGAGTTTGTAAATCTGCAGTGGTTTGGCTGTGTGTGTGTAAGCCCGACTTACAGCATTTGGTGGTTGAAGATTGCAAACATTTACCTAGTGCTAAATATGCACCAGCTTTGTGCTACACATTTTCTATATATTACATCCTACAATCCTTAAAGTAAACTCAGCCCCATCCAGTGGAGACTCCTTGTTGGTTAAAGACCAATAAGTCTTTGGGGAATAAGGATAGTAGGTAAATTTATCACAAATGTATAATAATACTTCAATAACTTACTCCACCTACATTTAAACTTCCCTAACTTTTCTTTTTCTTCCTGGCACTGGCTAATTTTAACTCCTATATAGGGAAGTTATTTCTAACTTCCTCAGCAGGACTACATGTCTAGCTTAACAACAGTGCCACCTGTCCTTGTGTCCACCTCTGACATGTCGTGAATCAGCTTTCCTATCCCTAGTCCATTTTTCCAACAGGGAATAATATCCAGCCTTGCCATGGTTTCTATAAGAGACTTTTTTTTGTTTATGGGGCATATATTTGAGATCATTGGATTTTCACTTGAGGAGAAGCAGGGAATAGTTGGATAAACCTATATTATCAACTGGAAACTGTATCATACATGCATGATATATACACGGAGGGGTGAGTCATCTGTTTTTGTTGAAATGGTAATATTCACAACCAAGAACATTGCTTTCAGTTGAATAGTGAATAGTTTTGAGTTATATAAAATGCACCTATATTAAGTGTTCAATTTAATGAGTTTTGACAATTTTAATCATTTGGAAATCACCATGGAAAGCACATTTTCAACACCCTAGAAAGTTCCCGCCAGCTTTTTAGATCACTTTCCCTTCCCCTGCACTGAGCAACCACTAATGAATTTGCTCTTCTCCATTGCCCATACGGGAAGGTTTTCACAGAGCAATGTGGACACACAGGCACTCACTCAGTCAATAAATGCTTCCATTGCTACCAACTTCACTGGTAGGAGTCAAAGGTCTGCTTGCAAGTGCATGGGTGATCCCTGACCTGTGCTTCAAGGAGCCTTAGGACTTCCTCTCTCCTCGCTCCTGGCTCAGGCGCTGGTGCCATTCCATCCCATGGCCATGCGGGATGCTGAGAAAGCACCGGTGGCTTCCCAGTCCCTCTCACTTAACATCCAGCCAGCTACATATTTCTAGCAATTTGTCTTTCCAATTATCTTCTGAATCACTCTGCCCTGCTGTGCCCATTGTCATGAATGTAGGTCAAGTCCCTCTCATCTCTTATCAGAATAGGTTGGAATTTTCCCATGGCGTTCAAAAAAAGAAAAAGAAAAGAAAACACCCATAGTTTTCCTACGACCTCACTGACTGCTTATTTCGACACTTTTTGCGTGATTTTCTTGCATTTTCTAAGCCTGGCACTCAGGTCCCAGCCTCCCCTTCCCCCGTGTACTCTCCTTCCTTCAGAAGAAAGAAGATGCCCTGTAATTGTGCATCCAGCCTGACCTCTCACCTGGGCTCCAAACTCCAATGACCAACTTCCTGTTCCACAGAGGCACCTGGGTTCTTAATGTGCCCCTCAAACAGAATGTGTTCTAAAAGGACCATTTCCACCCCTGTCTGGATCAATTCCTCCCCAGTGTCCCTGTCTCCCAAAAGGGCAACACCTGCCAGGCAACTCATGTACCTGAAATCTGAGGTTCATCACAGGACCCCAGTCAGCTTTTACACTGGAAACCTCAGGCTCCTGCACTCTCTTCCTAGCCCCCTGCTTCTGTGGCAAGTGCCCTAGGAAGGAAGCGCATCTAAGACATCCAGTTCCTCCCTGCCACGGAGTTGAGACCCGCCTCTGCCAGCAGCTGCCCCTGCTGGTCTCCTGCTCCTGCCCTGGGATGCCCACTCCAGCACTGATTTTCCCCACAGCAGAAAAGGGAATAAGGTAAATATAGAAACCATATCATCTTATTTCTCTGCTCAAAATACCCTAGTGGTAGTCCATTCTTCACAAAATAAAATTTATACCTTTTTGGTATTCTGAGTCAATGGCAGGTGAGGCAGCATAGTTTTTTAATATCCCTGAATCCATTAATAAACAATAAGTAGAGCAATGAGGAGCATCAAGATAGTGAAAGCAAAGGCCTGTGAACATTGTCTATGATAAAGCTCAGTGGAGTGTGACTCTATAAACTCCAGCCTAAAGGAGTGTGGAAACTCACAACTACCACATCGATGTGGGATCCTGGACTCTGCCTGGGGAAGCAGAGGACATGACTGAGCATCCCACAGGCCACATGAGCTGAGAAAAACTCGCTGGGAGTCACAGGGGCCAATTTTCTTCACAGATGAAAAGGGAAGAGGTTTGCTCCCTGCAATAGAAGGTGAGTGGAAGGACCTACAGGAAAGTCAGTAGAAACCAGGAGAGTCAGACTTTATGAACTTTTAAGACTTACCCATCAAATAACCTCTGGTACAAAACGTTATGCTGGGAATAAGTGTCTAGGCAAGAATACACATTTAGTGGGACAAGAAAAATGAAACAACAACAAAAAAAAACCAGTAAGGAAAGGTCTAGAGAAAAAATTGAGAGGAAAGCCAAGAGCTCTCAGAAAGTAATGACCACACTTTCAAATGACACATGCCAACAATAGGCAGGGCACTCTCTGGAGTTAAAAAAAAAAAAAAAAGATATCCTGGTCCACACCTTTTCTATAAGTTCAGACAATGTAATTTCACAAGAAAAGCACAAGAAAAAAGTGCTGAAGTTAAATCCCATGCTAAGTTATTATTTTTAAAAATACACGAAATAATATTTCTACTGATAAATAACTATAATGTCAGAAAAATGTGCCAAAGACGTTCATGAAAATATAACCAGCTATTTTAAAATAAAACACTAAGAAAATAATGCAAGCTATGAAAAAATAACATTTACCAGAATTGTAAAAAATGCAGAATTTAGGAGATATAGCTTGAAATAATTATAATGAAAAGAAGTATCAGTTGAGAATTGAATACTGAATTAGAATAAACACAAGGGCAAATAAGCAGAATAAATTATGTATTTCAAGAGTAGAGAATGAAAATGAGCAAAATCAGAGATCAATGAAGAAGGAGATAAAAAGGATACAAGAAAGAAAAAGGCCATTATTAAAGAAAGGGGAAAAGAAGATCCAACATATGTATTATAGGAGTCCTTAAAAAAAGAAATTAAAGCAAATAATCAACAAATAGTAAAATCTATTAAGCAAGAAAATGCTCCTGAAAAACTATCTATTTTTAAAAATCTGAAAGTACATATTGGAAGAGTACATAATCTATCTAAAAATATTAATGCAGAATGCCTAACACCAAGACACAGTCTTGTTAAAGAAAAAGAAACCATTTGTGAATCTAAGCCCCCAAACCAAGTAAATTTTAACAGGGAAAAAATTGCCACAAAATTCTTAACAGCAAGACTTAGGCTGCAAAAACAAATGGAGAACCACAGTTAAGACAACCAAAGAAAGAGAATGTGAACCCAGCATTACCATCCATTCAAATTTGCTTTTGACTATGAGGATCACAGACAAATGCTAATCAATGTACAAACACTCAGGAATATTTCTTCCATAATTCCTCTCTGGAAAATATTCTGGATAATAAGCATCACATTACCAAAGGAATTAATGCTACTGCTGGTGTAAACCTTAAATATGTAGCTACCTATGGCAGTGAGACCACATGAGAGGGAAAAAGAATAGAGAACATGACAGCTACGGCTTTGACAATGTAGATGTAGTACAACTATAAAATGGGAGTGAGTATATGCTACATCATACCAGGTCGGTTGAGTTGGTACTGCTATTTTGAAACTGTCATACACGTAGTGTGGACAAAAAGCAAGCGAGTAATTATGAAAAAATTCTAGTTAGGTGTCTCAAAACCCAGAACACTTAATATGGAAGAATGGAAATACATCCATAAGATAAAAAAGGGTATTTTTATCATAAATTTGAATTGGTAAAGCCTAGAAAAAAAAATAACTAACACAGTAGTAATGGACAGATTGTGGTTTTGAAATACTATTTCCCATGAAAAGCAGAGTTTCTTGGAACTATGTAGTTATACCAGATAGACAAAAGGAAGCTAAGACAGATGATCATGGCCAGATAAAAAAGTGCAGGATCCCACCAATCCCGCTGGCCAATGACGGGAGGACAATTTGAACTGATACTACGGTTAATTGAAATCCACGAAACATGTTTAAATTCATATGTGCAAAATACTATTTAAGAAAAAATAATTGGTCACTGCAGTAGGCAGAATAACCACCCCCTTAAATATGTCCACATCCTAATTCCCAGAACCTGTAAATATTTTACCTTATATAACCAAGGGGACTTTATGGATGTGACGAAGTCAAGGGCCTTGAGACGGGTGTTTTCCTGGGTTATCTGGGTGGATCTGATGTATTCACAAGGGTTTTTCTAAGAGGGATACTGGAGGCTCAGAGAATGCAAAGTGACACGAGCACAGAGGCAGAGGTGACAGAGGAGTGAATCTTCTATGCTGCTGGCCTTGAGGATGGAGGAGGGCACCAGCAGTCAGGGAGTGCAGGAGGCACCGAGCCCCTGGAAAACACAGAGTGACTTCTTCCCAGAGCCTCCAAAGGAACCAGCCCTAGGTACCTGCTTTAGACTTCTCACCTCCAAAATTGCAAGAGAATAAGTTTTTATTATAGGTTTGTAGTTATTTACTATAACAGTAATAGGAAACTGATTGTCACCAATGCGTTACCTTGAAAACTAGTAAATGAAAAGTTAAGAATCAAGCATTTATCATACCTTTCCTGTATGCACGGTATCACTGGTTATCTAAAAAATAGATGCAAAGAAATGCCTGTTTGTAGTCACATTCAAAGCAATAAATGAAAAAAGAAAATGTTAAAATAACATTATTTTCCAACTCCTAACGAACTCCTAGGTACAGGCATCAAACACCATTAACAGAAAATGTCACAAGAAGAAGAAAGAAAGAAAATTTCACCACCATTCGTCGTGCAGAAAAAAACAAACAAGGAAAAGCAGGAAACAAACAAACCATGAATCTGATGAATTCTTTCTCAATATCAGCTTCACGGAAACTACAGGGAAAAGAGGGATATCAAACCTTGCCATGGGATGCCATCAACATCAAATACCAGGATTCATCCAAAAACCGTAAGGGAAGGAAGGGATGAAAATAGAATATTTAGAGATTAACAGCCATTTTAAAGCCAGAACTAGCAAAACTAAAACAAACTGTTTAGAAATGCTTCTTTAAGTGATAAGCCGCTAAAGACACACCAAGAAGAGACTACTCTAAAAATAGAGATGGTGATTAACAATTTTAAGGGGGTTGGGGGTGTATGAGGGAGAGACAGTGAAATTCCCTGTCTTGATTTGAGCGGTAGCCACAAGGGTATATGCTTTATAATAATTTATCAAACTATACTTTTGCTTTATGTGATTTTCTGTACCTGTCTATTATAAAAATCGGAATGGTTTAAGCAATGTAAAAAAGGCCAACTGCATTATTATAGGAAATAATAGGTCCACTTCACCTCTGGAAAACGCCTCCTGGTGCTTATCTGACACAACACCCTTTCCTCCAACACACTCTTCTTCTGCCTTCCCATGCAAAACACTTGCTGTTCCTTCAGAGGAGGACATTTTTTTAACTCTAAGCTTTTCCAGATAATTCTTGAATTCTGTGCTTGGATATCAACTCTTCAAAATGAATTTCTTTGTACCTTCTAGCTAAAATAAACTTCAACTTTGAGTTTTCTCATTCAACTTTATTTTTTATCACAGCACTTATCACTCACTGAAATTATCAGACCTATTTTCTTGCTCACTGACCACCTT
This sequence comes from Piliocolobus tephrosceles, assembly GCF_002776525.5. Classification (NCBI taxonomy): domain Eukaryota; kingdom Metazoa; phylum Chordata; class Mammalia; order Primates; family Cercopithecidae; genus Piliocolobus; species Piliocolobus tephrosceles. The sequence continues at coordinate 1,948,164 of NC_045451.1, forward strand.
TCCCAGAAGAGAGCATCTAACACAGAGATCCATGGGACAGGGACCTTATTTGTCTTGTCGAATGTATTTCCATTGTCAAGAAAAGACCTGAAACATGGTGGGTGCTCAAAAAACATTTGTTGAATAAATGAAGGAATGGATAAATGAATGAATGAATAAAGACCTACTAAAACCATCTACCAACTTTTCTCTCTACATCCAGGCCCATTGGCAAATCTATTCTCTAACCACCAGAGCAATCTACCGAGAACAGGAGTCTGACTCCATTATTCCCTTGCTGAAAATTGTCCTGTTGGCTGAGTGTGGCAATGACTTCCCATAATCAGTATAATTACTCCCTGTGTCTCTGGTTTATTTTTCTTTTTTCCATGCTTGAAAACCAGTGGCAACTTGCTGCTGGCCTCACACTTCTGATATCATAGAATTTTACCCCATGATTATGCCCATCACCTAATGTTCTTAAGTAATCCCCACTCTTAATTCCAGGAGATTCAATTTTTTTTTTTTTTTTTCCATATCTCTTCTAGGAAAATGGCTTCTGGGAATACAGTTGAGTTACAGGCAGCCTAGAATTTTTTTGTACATATTTTAATCATTGCACTTAGTTTCTGTACAAGTATCTACCTTTCTGCTGTCTCTCCATCTAGATTCTGTGTTCCTTGTGGACAAGAGCAGTCCTGTGTTCACAGCACCCAACTGTAGTTCTTGATTTGAGATGGTGTAGTTCTTGGTGTAGATGTTTGAGAATGAACTAGGGATCTATGTTACAATAATGTGTTAGTTGGCCAAGGTTTCCATAACAAAATACCACAGACCAGCCAGTTTAAACAGCAGAAAAACGTATTTCTTCACCCTTTTGGACTCTGGAAGTTTGAGATCAGGGTGCCAGCACAGTCAGGTTCTGGGGAGGTTTCTCTCCCTTGCTTGCAGACGGCTGCCTCCTCACTGTGTCCTCACATGGTAGAGAGATGGAGTAAACCTTTGGGTGTCTGCTCTAATCTCACCGTGCTCCCATCAAACCCTAATCACCCCCCGCAGGCTCCATCCTCAAATCCCAGATCGGGCTTCAACATTTAAATTTCAGGGGGACAGATTCAGTCCACAGCAAATCATTACTTTACTTGAACAGCACATTGAAAATGAAGATCACATGCACTACCTCACTGAATGCTCAAAACAACTCACCAGATGTGTCACATCTCTCCATTTAGAGGGAAGAAGCCGAGTCACAGAGAGAACAAACAGCTTCTACCACTAGAAGCAGCTCATGCAGAGTCAGAGCTCAAACTCACGGTTTTCTGATTCCAGAAGGTTCCCATTCTCTGACCATAGTTGCAATCTCTGACCAGTTGCTTGCACTTTTTTTGGTAATAACGCTGTTTCTGAAGAAGTCTGTAAAATAAAGCACTGGTTAATTGCATCAGGGAAGCTCCACATTTAAAGCAAAGTCAGCATCTACTGTTTTGTCAACCTAAGAATGTTTTGATAATACAAATAATTTTTTCCAAATTACTGTCTTTTCAGATTCTAATTTTTCCATA
>NC_045451.1:1954704-1972107 GCF_002776525.5 Piliocolobus tephrosceles
CAAGAAGAGCACGGAAGGCCCCTGTGATTGAGAATTGGGGGCTGAGCTTCGTGGACTCGGGTGTTTCCTGTGGGACCTGATTGGAGCCGGCTCTGGAGAGGGTAAGGTGAGGAGGACCTGGGAGGGCCTTGTGGGCACCTCGTTCAGGGACATTTGCTGGGAGTGTGCAGGCAGAGAAACGGGCTGCGGGAGGGAATCTGGAGGCAAGGCAGGGTCATTCAGTGTCCTCTGAGAGGAAGCAATTAGCCGGGTGCACAGCAGGTGGGGACGCTCCTAGAGAGGAGATGCCTGGTGATGAAGGGCTGGGACGGTGGCCAGTGAGCCCCTGAGTCCGGGGGTCACCAAGAAGAAGGCCCCAGCCTGGGTGCCCATGAGGAAGGCAGGGTACACAGTCCTCAGGCGTGGAGCGGGGGCAGGCATTTGTGAAAGTGTTTTGTTCTTTTTGTTTTTTCCTGAAAAACAATAGAGTATCATACTTGTTAGGGTCTTAGCTAGACTTAGGCGGGACGCATAAAAGCTATTGAATTTTGACAACATAAACAGGGTCCTGTCCATGGTTACAAGTCCAGTGGACGGCAGGGAGAACTTTGGTGGGGATGTTGGAGTTGAAGAACTAAAGAGGAACCAAGGAAAAGTGTTAGCTTGCTCTCCTGGCTCTCAAGCCCCCCTAATCCATGGGAGAAGCGTGATGGGGACTTGGAATTTCAGAGAAGGTTTATCCAGGGCACACAGCACTTGATACCCAAAAGAGTGAGGCCACGTCTGCCAGGAGAACTGATTTCAGATGGGAAGAAAGCTCCCGTTCAGGGCCACCTGTTGTACCGGACACGTCAGAGGCTCCCAAGAGACAGATGCGTTAGGAGGTTCTATCCTGTCTTTCGGATGAGGAAACCCAGGGTCAGAGTTGAGAAATACCAAAGACAGAAATTGTCTCCTAATTCTGAAATAAAGATTAAAAAAGTCAATCCTACGTTGTCTGTCATAATAACAAAAGAATTGAGCTTAAAGTTTGCTAGATTAACTTAAAGTAAGATTATATTATAGTTTGCTTTTGTTACAGGAAAATCCATCTGATGATTAAATTTATATATAGTAATATATGAAAAATGATTTATATATATGAAAAATCATATAAAATAATGTACCTATATAAATAATATATATAATATCATTGACTAACTTAAGATATTTCCATGAAATACGTAAAACTTCACATAAAAATGAAGTATTTAACAAATCTTTACAATTGTATGACTCTACAGCCAATCTTGAGTATTAAAATAATACTCAAGATTGTGCATTACACGTAGAGAGCTAACATTTTTCAATATAATAGTATATCACCTGTTTCTCCCTGCCTTCTTACAAGACAATATTATTAAAATTCATAAGGTCCTCAAGCACTATTATAACCCTTAAATATTTAGTTTCTCAGGATTTCCTGATTCAGATGTAGCTATCAATACATCATATCCTATGACAGCACGAGGTAATGGTATTCACCTAATAAGAAACGTCTCACAGGGCCCAGGGGTGCGCCACCTACCAGAGGGGTGAGGCCAAGGAAAAGGCAGCCTTCACGTGCACGTAGTGACGCGGTGATGACTCCGTGGTAAGTCTCACTGTTGCAAATGATACGACAGTCATAAAAATGGTTTGTCTTTTTATTTTTAAATTTTTTAAAATTTTATTTATTTATTTTTTTTGAGACGGAGTCTCACTCTGTCACCCAGGCTGCAGTGCAGTGGCATGATCTTGGCTCACTGCAACCTCTGCCTCCCAGGTTCAAGCCATTCTCCTGCCTCAGCCTCCTCAGTAGCTGGGACTACAGGCGCCCGCCACCACGCCCGACTAATTTTATTTTTTTTTAATAGAGATGGGGTTTCACCATGTTGGCCAGGATGGTCTCAGTCTCCTGACCTCGTGATCCACCAACCGTGGTCTCCCAAAGTGCTGGGATTACAGGCATGAGCCACCGCACCCGGCCAGTGGTTTGTCTTTTTAAGGAACAATACATGAAGAAAAACTGAGCAAAACATTTCTTTCATAAATCCTCATAGAGAAAGCCACATGCTTCCTTAAGAATTACAATTTTCCAAATATATCTCATCGATGCAACCAAACTGGGGACAAAGTAAGAAGCTTTGGAAATGTGGGAGCACCAGGATGTTTGCCCTTTATGCCAAAGTGAAACGATTTCAGTTAAAGAGCTTTCCATTTCTGAAAGGCAAATTTGGATCTGATACCGGTTTTCACTTTGCGTGCATGCAAGGTACCATGTTTCTCTCCTCAACCAAAATAAGTGGATGAGCCACCCATAGGGTGTACACCTCACACAGAGCCACACGGGGTGCAACTTGGAAGGAGCCACACGGGGTGCAACTTGGAAGGAAGCTGCATAGGTTTTCAATGATAACAGTTGCCATGGGCTAAACCAGCTACAGTGTGCCATTTGCTGCCAAAAGATAGCTTATGCAGAATAATTCCCCCCTGAAGAACATCTAACTTTTCTATATGAAGATAACAAATTTATCTCGTCTCAGTTAATCTACTTAAATGATCTCCAGAATTCGCAAACAGCAGCTCTGAGAAAACAATCCATCCAGGTATTCTGCTAGTGGGTGCAGAGATGCACAAGGGTCTGAGCCCAGGCCCATCAGACTCCAGAGGCCCAGATGTGCAGCCTCCAGAGCAGGGCTCTGCGAGGACCACAGAGGATTGAGAGCCAACGGCCTGGGATGGTGTGGACAGTCTGGGTGCTGAATCTACTCAAATCCTTCAATTGCTGTCTTACAGCACTAAAAAGACATTCCAGGAATTTGGGAACTTGGGGAGGCAACCCTGATTTCTTGAATTAAAGAACAGTGGGATATTTTCGATAGGCTTAGAAATTTCTAGGTATATCTACCCCTAAATTATGTACATGACTGTTGCCTATTAAATTTGCTTTTGTTGTTTTCAAATGGTAATGGTTTCATGTTTTTTGTTTTTTGTTTTTCCTGAGTACACTATAACTAAATGAATACTAGGGAAAAATCATACAGACTTACGTTTCAATACACATACTCTAAACATTGTTATAACATGCTTCCTTCATGTAATAAATCACAAACATCATGTCAAATATACATCTATATCACTAATTTGAAAGTCGTCTATCATTTCGTCCAGTAGCCAATACATATAATTTTTTCTCCGGTGTTTTACTATTATGGACAGTGCTGAGGGGAACAAATTGGTGCCTATATTTGTGTGCATTCTCTGAATACTGACTTAGATTAAAATCTCCCTAGAGGAATTGTTGGATCAAGGAATATAAGCACTTACAAAGGTTCTGATGCTCATGGAAAATTTCTCGAAATATAATGTTACCCTAGTTTGGGTGTGGTGGCTCACACCTGTGATCCTGGTGATTTAGGAGCTGAGGCAGGGGGATTGCTTGAAGCCAGGTGTTGGAGGCCAACCTGGGCAACATAGTAAGACCCTGTCTCATAAAAAAATACGTTATGCTTAAGGTTGTAAAGTTGCCCAATGGAATATAAAAACAAAGAAACAGAACCAATGGAACAGAATGGGATGTGTGTGTGAGAAAAAAAAAAAATATATATATATATATACACACACACACATTATAATATTGTATTATACATATTATACATATATAATATATGTATGTGTATATATACATATGTATATGTATTATATATGTATATTTACATATGTACATATATATACATATGTATAATATATGTATGTGTATATATATAACCCAAGTTGCAGGGGTTTCCTGACCTCCACCTCCACCAAACACAAGTGTGTTACATCTTCCTGAGTCCAGGCCTCCACCAATGCCCATGTGGAACCTTTGTTAGCTTCTTTCAGGTCTTAGAGGAGGTGGATTTGTGTTAGCTTCACACTACCTCTTCCTAGCTTTTGTTAAAACACATTCAGAAACATGCATGCACACACAAACACACATATCCACAAAGAAAACACTAGTCCGGGGACACGGTCTCTCTAGGGGTGGCACGTCATATGTGAATGTGAATATTACATCTGAATTATCTGAATGTAAAATTTCAGAGCTGAAAACCACCCGGCAGCAGTGCTTACGCCACCTGTGTCTGCACCTCCAGAGGCCTATCTTCTCAGGCAGACCCATTCCTTAACCACAGCCGGGAGAGGTACAGGTTTGTGTGTCTCCTGAACTTCTTGACTTTCTCTGTCCCAAGGATGGGAAGCCTCCTGCTGATGTCCAGTGGCCGAGTCTGCTGTGACTGTTGGCTTTGTGCATGCAGACAGGCCAGTTTACTGAGGGAGTTAACAGCAGGATTCAGTGGGAGAGGGTCCTTCTTACTTTGTGGAAAATCCAAATGTCGTAATCCACTTTTTTTTTTTTTTTCTGGGACAGTTTTGTCCAAAGAAGAATTTTCTAACATTTGCTTTAGCATGTGTGTGTGTGTGTGCACGCCTGAGTGTGTGCATGTATATATGTGTGTGCAAATGTGCGTGTGTACATGTTTATGTGTGTGCATATGTACATGCATGTGTGTATGTGTGTCTAGAGAGAACTTGCCACACAGGCTCATCTGTGAGCATTTCGTTCTGCCGATAGGTGGGAGAAGAGAAGAGACAGCTGAGGCCCTGTGTGGTCCTTACACAAGTGTTGACATCACCTGCCTGTTTCTCTGCTCCTCTGCTCTTCTCTATCCTTGGTGTTGTCAAATTCAAGCTTAAGTTCTCCAGGGAATACACCTCCTGCGGGTGTGGTGCACAAGGAGGCGATGGGACCTGGAGGGTCCATGGCTCCCTATAGGAACTTCCATAAGCTCCTGTCTGGTCCAGCATTCTGCAGGATGAGGCACCTGCAGGCCATACACCTGCAACTTCCATCCCCTGCGGGGTCCTCTAGGGCCTGGCCACGCACTCTCCAGCATGTGAGTTCAATGAACTGTATTGGATGCAACTGCCACCTCTACTATTTTCTCTGTCCTCACATGGGTTATTTCCTTCCATTTTCCTTCCTTCGTTGTAATTTGTAGTTGTGATTACGGAGCCATCAGAGATACATGGTCATGTTAAACCCACCAAATTTAATTTTTATATAGAAAGAGCAATCATTTTTAAGGGATGGTTGGGACTTGGTGTTATTTTAGCTACAGGATCCTATAGATATGGCTTTGGTTAGGTTTTGGCTTGGGGTTTGAGATATGGCCCTTTTTCTGGGCATGAGAAATTCTTTTGATCGCTCTAATTCTTGATTGCATTACCTTTAAAATGAATCTGTAACAGTTTGCCCTTAGGAGGCCATTGAGAGATGAAATGAGATAATCCATGTGGAACATTCAGCCCCTTACACATATCAAGCACTCAAGAAGTTTATTTTTATAATTACAAGTACTACTACTGTAAAGACTCCAGAACTGAGTGAGAAAGCTTGTAGAAAAAAGGATTCTCATGCTCACGAGGGTGGTGGCAAGAGATGGTGTTCTGTAGAGGCACCACTGGACATGACAGGCATGAGGTTGCCTTCTTGTGGTTGTTCTATGTGGTTGGTTCCCTGACACAGTGAAATTGTTTTTACCCTGAGTTGCTCAAAAAACCACTTAGTGCTGCAGGCTCTCCACTGGGTGTCTCTTGCTTAGGGTGTTATTCATCCAATGCTTACAATCCATGGTGATAGCCAGAGGGCCCTTTTAGATGGACCTCTGCTGCTGAGAATGAATGAAATTTATACCAAGGTTACTCCTCAAATAAAACGTGGCCTCTTAACCAGGTTTGCCTTTCTTCAACCCAAGTTTCTTATCTTTGACACGGTGTTTATGTCTCACACTTGGTAATTTTCATCCAGACACTTCTTTCTTAGTCACAAAGCTATTCTCTTCCTTCTTTCTGACTTTAAAAATTATTAAATATTTTAAATACTTAGTTTGATGTGGGTAAGAGGATGGAAGAGAAGAAGGAATATTTGCCTTACTAACTAATATTTTGTCTATTAAAAACTAAAGTTGCGATTAGCCTTTTTTCTTTTCTTCAATGACAAGAGTTTTATTATGACAATGTCACTAAATTATTTGAAAAATCACATGAGGTATCATCAAAACTATTTTTGTCATTTGTGATATACAGACTAGTAATTTATGTCCTTCAATTTGTTGAAAGCAAAGAAATAAAAGTTATTTGACTTAAAAATGGATGTTTTACTCAGGTAATAATTTCCTTCCTTTTAATTTCTAGAAATTCAACTAGAAGGCTTTATCCAGACACAATAAATGAATATTTTTATTGTAAGTTGACAAATTGTAATTGTATATATTTGTGGGGTACAAAGGGATGCTATGATGTGTGTGCACAATATGGGATGATTAAATTAAACTAATTAATATATCCATCACCTCAAATACTAATCATTTTTTGTTGTGAGAACATTTAAAATTTGGTATCTTAGTAACTTAAAAATGTATAATACACTACTATTAACTGTAGTTACCATGTTGTGCAAATAGATCTCAGAACACTTAACATTGTTAACATGTCCATACTACCCAGAGTGATCTACAGATTCTGTGCAATCCCGATCAAAATTACAATGTCATTTTTCACAGAAATTGAAAAAAAGTTCTAAAATGTATGCAGAACCTCAGAAAACCCTGAACATCTGGCAATCTTGAGCAAAAAGAACAAAACTGGAAATATCACACTAACTGATGTTAAAGCAGCACAAAGCTGTAGTAATGAAAACTGCATGGTACTGGTATAAAAACAGAAACATCAACCATTGGACAGAATAGAGAGCCCAGAATTAAACCCACTCATTCATGATCAAATTAATTTTGACAAAGTTGCCAAGAATACACAATAGGGAACAGAGTCTTCAATAAAGAATGTTAGGAAGCCTGGATATCCACATTCAGAAGAAAGAAATTAGATGCTTACGTCACATCATATACACACATCAACTCAAAACGGGTGAAAGACTCAAACCTAAGATTGGAAATTGTAAGACGACGAGAGGAAAAAACATAAGGGCAAAACCACATGGTGGTGGTTTGGGCAAGGATTTTTTGGATTTGGCCCCAAAACTCAGGCAACAAAAGCAAAAGTAGACACGTGGTATTGCATCAAACAAAAAGTCTCCTGCACAGTGGAGGAAGCAGTGAACACAGTGAAGAGACAATCTACAGATTAGGAGAAATGATTTCCAAGCCATAGACCTGAAAAAGGGTTACTGTCCAAAATACATGAAGAATTAAAACAACTCAATAGCAAGAAAACAAATAACCTCATTAAAAATGAGCAAAGGACCCAAATAGACATTCTTGAAAGAAGGTGAATACATAGCCAACAGATATATTTAAAAATGCTCAACATCACAATTCATCAGGGAAACACAGATTAAAACTACAATGAGAAGTCACCTCACTCCTGCTAGAACAAGATGTTTTATCAAAAAGACAGAAAATCACAAGCAAGAATGTGAAGGAAAGGGCACACTGCCTGTGGCAGGTGGGAACAAAAATTACTGCATCCATTATGGAAACTGTATGGCGATTCCTCAAATAACTAAAAACAGAATGAACACATGATCTAGCAATCCCACTTCTGAGTGCAGACTCAGAGATTTGAAATCTGGGCGCTGAAGACATATCTGCCTTCTCATGTTTATTGTGGCAGTAATCACAGTAGTCAAGTTACAGAATCCAAATCCACCCAAGTGTCCATCCACCCGTGAATGGATTTAAAAATGTGGTATATGTGCACAACAGAATACTTCTCAGCCATAAAAAGAAGGAAATCCTGTCATTTGCAACAACATGGATGAACTTGCAGGACACTGTGCTAAGTGAAATAATCCAGGCACAGAGAGAAAAACACTCTCTGATCTCACTTATATGTGGAATCCAAAATAAGTTGAACTCACAGAAGTAGAGTAGAGCAGCGGTTACCAGAGCCTGGTGGGGTGGAGGAGCTGAGGAGATGTTGGCTTGATGGCTCAGTTTCAGTTAGACAGAAGAAATCAGTTTTTGAGATCCATTGCTATTCACTTTTGGAAATAAAATTTTCATATGGGGGCAATTCATGAGCCATTTTCCTTGATTACGGAAATCCACTCACAGTTAACGCAGATCCTTCGACACATATGTGAACACATAATTTTTGCACCCTGTTAATGATTGAAAATAAGTTTATTTTTCCATTGTGTGTATACATATGCTCCCTTGTTTCAACAGCTTTAGAGCATCAAGGTACCTATGATTATAACAATGATAAATTTAAAAACTGAAATTCAGGACCATGACATTAAAGTCGTTGTAAACGGTCACATGACTTAACTTTCTGGCATTTCTACTTGCCTTGGGAGATTTTCTGGGTCTTTCTGGGTCTCAGTTTTCTAATCTATAAAACAGGGATCTAGTTCATGGGCTGCGGGAAGAATAAATCCGATTCTATTCTACATTGTGCAGCACATTGCCTGGCATGTAGAAAGCATTAAATAAAGATTTCTACTTTCTCCTCTTCTTTATAACAATAATACTAAACATATTAATATTATAATAATAATGGTTATTGAAATGAAAGTTGAAATGTAACAAAATAATAAATTAAAAAATTGTCCTTGAATTCTGGAGTCATATGAAATTCTTTTTATAGAATCCAAGAATGTACCCTAAAGCAGGGGTCCGTGTCTCCCATCACCCCAAGATGGGACCATCTAGTTGCAGGAACACAAGTTCAGGGCTCCCGCTGATTCTACATTATGGTGAGTTGTATAATTATTTCATTATATATTACCATATAATAATAGAAATAAAGTGCATGATAAATGTAATGCACTTGAATCATCCTGAAACCATCCCTGCTCCCAGTCTGTGGAAAAATTCTCTTCCACAAAACCGGTCCCTGCTGCCAAAAAGGTTAGGGACTGCTGCCTTAAAGAGATATATTCATAATCCAGAACAGCTTAAGCCAGATTAGGAGAGGCGTGTGAAGTGTGTGGTAAATATCACGGTCAGGAAAACAATTGCTGGCTTAACACATCATCCCTAAAGGAAATTCACAAGTGCACGAGCACCCGATTTCAGGGTGTGGTATGAAGTGTTCTTCTGTGTTTGATATTTCAGGATGAGACACTATGGAGACAATAATGATGATTTCATATTCTTTAATGATTTTCCTGAGCGATGCTAAGAGGGCCAGGTAGTTGTTTAGTAAATTGAAAGTCATGAGAAAGGTCACACATTTTCCTAAAATGTACAACCTTTATATTTCTGTGCTCATTGATTGATTTGCTCCACAAACACTCGCTAACCAGCTTCTGCATGCCTGGTTCTACCTGACCATGACGTTTTGCTTAATCGTCACACACTCTGCAACCTCCAGGAGTTATGAGGCTGACCTAGGGTCACCTCCTGGTACAGAGGAGGTTGATTCTTCTGCAGATTTTCTGACTCTACATTCGTTGTTCTTTCCAATAGAAGACGGTTATGCCTTAATATGGTTGTATATTTTAAATTTCAAGTTTGGAGGCAGTAAAAGAAACAAGATATTTTAAAATCTTCCTTCTTTCCAAATCCCATTTTATAGTTTTGTTTGCTGTTTCTTGTCTGAAATCCATCTGGTAAGTACTTGTTAGAGTAATGCTAATCTTATGCCAATCTATGAACTGTTCAAAAAATTTTGTTGTTTTCTAAGTTCTCATAACACACATCTTTAACAATAGTGAAAGATCTTGGAAACATGATTCTGTAAAATCAAAAGCACTTGATACCTAAAAAGCATTATAAAGTAAATTTGAAATGATCTTCCCAAGAATAACAAAGGTTTCAGGGGAAACATGAATTTCTAAATGGCCTTCTATTTATCACTGAACACACAAGACATAGGACAAGCTCTAAATACAAAAATAATCAGACACTTCAGCTTTACTACAGCCAATAATGAAAAAGCTGCCAATAACATCCTCCTCTGCAGCTGATTTAGTAAAACTTTATGAAGAGAATAAATTTTATGTTTTAGTATACATGACAAGTATGTTCTAGATGCTAAGAAGCAAGACAAACAGAGATCAATATCCTCCAACGTATACCTGGATTGTGTCAGCTTCCAGTTATGATCTTGTTTCGGGGGGAAGAGCAAAGAACCATGAGAATTTCTGGTCTTGATGTCACAGAATGCACAAACCATTTCAATTCCTAAGAGAAATACTTATAGACATACTGTGCAAACCTTTCTGCATTTGCTAAACACTCTGTAATGGGTGGCAGAAATCATCTATTTTGTGAATAATATATCTAGCACAAGGCTAACAGGTTCATGCAAACAAGAATGAGACTTCTTAATGGCTTTGTTCATTTTGATCTCTCAGATTATAAGGCAATTCCATTTTACAGCTGTGCTGCTACGTAGCACCCCATTTGAATTTTGCCCTAAGATAATCCTTAAACATAGTTTCAAAGCATATTGCATCCAAATATAGATTGGAGGTTGAAGAGCCCAAGACGACAAGTAGGTCCTGTTGTGAATGATGGCAAATGTACGAATGGCCCCATAGAAATGTTGAGCTCAACTGAGCCTTGGAGATTCAGCCTCTTCATGTCACAGGTGTGAACACGGAGAGACACAGAGTGGAATGTGAGCTCACCCTGTTGGCTTGAGGTTGAGCCCTTATTCACAACCCAGGACTCTTCATAGGGGAACACTGGCTTTCACCCATGATACAATTATCTGATTGGAAATATAAAAATCTAGGGACAAAAAGAAAATAAAATACAGACTAATCTAAAATGTGTTTGCTGAGATGGCGACTGGTCTTTGCTGACCACCAAGTTAATTATGACTGTTACGCTTCACCAAAAGCATGGCCTTGTCCTCCACCAGGTCTCTCCAGCAGAATTCGTTCTGCAAATCCAGGAAATTAATTATTAGGAAACACACATTTGCCTCTATATTCTATGTAATTTGAGTAAAAGTAGATGTGAATCTGGGAAAATAATCTGGTTGCGTTTTTAATGCATTAGATGAAGTTGTATTGGCATTGTCAATAGAAAGCAAAGGTTGTCGGAAGCATAAAGTATGTATTTTATGTTTATAAACATTAAATAGAGTTAAATATAAGTACAGTAGAATGTCTTCCAAGATTTCTTAATTCCTGTATTTATGAAAGCATTTCTCACACTGTGGGGCAGCACAGAGAGAATGTAGCTGGGGTCAGTGTTCCTGGGGGTTCTGTTGGGCATTGCCGGGTTTCGCTGCCTCAAGTCCCTTTTGGAACCAGGTGGAGCTGGGATTCACTCACCACGGGGCACAAAAGGCCTGTTCTTCTTCAATGCCCTAAAAAAAGTAAACCCGGTGTTGCTCATCATTAGTGAGTTTCTGAAAATTACTGTTATCTTAGAATGGCATAATATTAGAATTGGACAATCCCAAGGGATCAGTTAGTTCTCATTTTGGAGAAAGGCACACAAATCTCCAGGTGGCTACGGGACATTCCACATTCACAGAATGACTAGTAAAAACCTGGCCATGTGTAGCTCACCGAGAGAAGGTGAGGCTGCTTGATGGAAACGCCCTATTTCTCTAGATATGTGCCTGTAGCCTGACTGGACATAAGCAAACAGAGTTGAAAGTAACTTAACAGATAACCATAGTTTGGGAGAAGGCTATAGAATTTAAAGGGGCAAATAGATGGTGAATGTTGCTGGATTAACTCCCATAGTACGTCAGACTGAAGACAGGGGAGGACTATACCTTGGCACGAAAGCTAAGATTCCTGCAGCAGATCAGCCAGGTGTAAAACAAAGACAAGTTCCATAAGGTTATTTTTCAGTTTGTGAACTGTAAATTGATGTTTAATACATTGGAGGTGCAATAAATGATATTATTATTTGTTATCCTAAATCATAATAACGTTGTTTGCAAGGTGCACACATGGAGCTCCCACTTTCCAGTAATTTTCTCATTCAGTTCTGACTCAACTGACGGCTTAAGCTCTATCCACCCAATATGGCACCAATTTTCAGAAGCCACAAGTGGAACTGGAGACTCAGGACTCAAATTCAGGTCATTGTAACACCAAACCATGCATCTGTATTATAGATATTATTCTATAGTATCTATATAGCATCTACTATTCTAATATCTAGCAAAAGTCACGCGTCAGAGGTATCTGGGCAGCATTAGTACTCAATCTGTGCTTTAATTAGTAACACTGGCACTCACAGTTTCATGCCCACTATGAATATATTTACCTTCTAAGGGATGATGGCCTCATGTATATACAACATAAATACATATGTATGTATATATATAATACATATACATATATGTTAGACAGAGGGAGTGTCTCGCTCTGTTGCCCAGGCTGAAATGCAGTGGTGCAATCATAGCTCACTGCAGGCTCAAGTGATCTTGAACCTCCCAGGCTCAAGTGATCCTCCCACCTCAGCCTCCTGAGTAGCTGGGACTCCAGGCGTGCACTACAGGGTCTCACTATGAGACAGGATCTCACTATGTTGTGCAGGCTGGTCTCAAACTCCTGGGGTCAAGCAATCCTCCCACCTCAGCCTCTTGACATGCTGGGATTACAAGCATGAGCCACTGCACCTGGCCAGCCATGCATACTTTTGAAATAATTTTATTTTTCAAGATTTGCAGATACAGATTCGAGAATGCATTTATGTTTCTGGGTACATGGCAAAACTAACACAGTCTTGAGATCTATTTTTCTGCAAATCTTGGGAAAAAATTATTTATGCATTTACACTGTCATAGATCTATAGTGAAAGCTATTCTGCCATGAGTTCAGGCTCCTTGGGTTCAAGAGGCAGTAGACAGCCGCTGAGGACAGTGTGCCTGGAGCACCAGGAGACTTCCCACCCTGCCCGCTCATGCGCTGGTCTTCCCAGGTGACAGGCACAGGTCTGGCACCCCCACTCTTGTATCTTTTACTAGAAAGGTGTCTCCTCTGCAGAAGCCCTAACCTAGTAGCATTCACTAATGCACTGGCACATCCAGGGGTTTTTATTCAGCGTGGTCTTAAAGATAAACATGCCAGCCAGCTCTCACCCCATCACAAGAAGTCATTGCCAGCATTCATGCATTTAAACAATATGTAAATTGATGTTTGTGTAAGAGGTGGTAGTGACCTCACAGAGCAGGGTCTGTAGGAATTGGCTCATAGGAAGCTCCTGTGGTTGGAAGATCATCACAGGAGAAAGTCCAGGGGTGGGCACTTCCTGAGTAAATGGAATAGATTAGGTGAGGGTCGAAAATGCCATCAAACGGTGAAAAGGGTCCGGTTAGATGAACATCTCCGAGAGTTGCAATTAAAATGAACTTTTGGCTGAGGGACACCCAGAGGGGAGGTCCTTCTGACTCCACGTTTCATCCTCTGGTCTGGGGTAACACTTCTGAAAACATAATAGAGGGTCCTGTGCTGTGAGTCACGTGTGGACTTTAGAGATCCCGGTTTTATTTCTGTATTTGCCTCAATAAATATTTTACAACAAATATTTCCAAGGACAGCCCCAGCGCAGGGCTCTGCCTGGCCCTGTAGCATGAAGAGCAGCCTCTCATTCCCCGGGGAACAGGCCGTGGCACTGAGGCAGTGGGTGCTGCATGGCGCTCTGCGGGGACAAGGCCCGGCCCCACCTGGACTGGAAGGCCTGAGAGTCTGTGGCTGCCTTGACCTGCCTGAGCCTCGCGGGGCCCAAATGCCTAGTTGTGAGTTCTCCTGCTTCCCTCAGGTAAGTCCCCATCCAGCTAGAGCCCCGTCAGCTGGACCAGCCACTGCCACCTGTTCCTCAACCTGCCAGTCTGTGAAATTCTTCAAACAAGCCGGTCACATAATCTAGCGGGCAGGAGTCAGGGGCACCCCCTCTTGTCATACAAAGCCTGCTCCCCACAACCCTGCTGGCTCACTCTGCTCCCCTCCCGAGGGCAGCCCTCAGGTGGCGCGAGTTGTCCTCCCCTGGGCAGGGGGCTATGGGACTCACACACTGCTGTCCATTCCACAGCCCACGCTGGTGCCATCCGTGCTCAGTAAGCAGGACTGCAGAGGAAGGGAGATCCCCCAACCTCTGAGTGCACAGGAGGGGATCCATCTCCCACCAAGGGAAGGAGGTGAGGACACTGAGAAGTTCTCTCTCTGGGACTTTTGATTCCTTCATATTTCCCATCATAGCTTCTCTTTGAAGGGTTTTCATCACTTCAGGGTGATCCCCAAATCGTTTTGGTCATCGCTACGCTTCAAGAGAGCTCTCAGAAAATAGTACAGTATCTGTAACTATGGCTCTGTCTCCTTGAAATAAATGCACATTTTTCAAAGAAGCTTGTAGATACTTAGATTTTCCAGAGCATGTAACTCATGAATTACGAGTCATTCACCAAGACTGAATCTAATCGAGGTAGTTTGCAAGCAAGAAGGAACAAAGCACCCAAAGCCTCATTCATGGCATCCCGTCATTGCCAAGGTAGATGGCATTCATTTCCATGCACAGTGTGCCACGCGGAACGCTGGCCGCGCGGTGAAACAGGTGCCTCTTGGTTGTGGAAACCTTCACCGGAGAAGGTGAGAGCCATCCATGCCAAGGAGGAGACACTTGATTTGTGTGCAAATGGGTTTTCCTTCCATTCTGTCTCCTGTGCTCCGAATAGAACCAGACCACCTGGCCTCCAAGGAGAGTGCTTTGTCCTGTTTTATCCTGCTTCTAGCTGCTTCTTTGGTTAGCTTGACAGAGCTGGATTCTCTGTAACGGTTCTCATGGAAACTCTGAATACATTTGCTGACGACTTCACATACTCACTTCTCAATCTCAGCATCACACCTCGACATTCCAGAATGAAGTTAATCATCCCAATTTCCAGCAGTTTGCTTCCACATGTGGTTCAGGTGCTTCCACATGTGGTCCCAGTAATAGCCAGGCTTTGGGTATATCCAGGTAATATAAATCTCAGGGAATATCCAAGCTTCAGATATGTCCAGGTAATATAAAGCTCAGGGAATATTCAAGCTTCAGGCATATCCAGGTAATGTAAAGCTCAGGGAATATTCAAGCTTCAGGCATATCCAGGTAATATAAAGCTCAGGGAATATCCAAGCTTCAGGTATGTCCAGGTAATATAAAGCTCAGGGAATATTCAAGCTTCAGGCATATCCAGGTAACATAAAGCTCAGGGAATATCCAAGCTTCAAGGAGCTGTGTGCTGGTTTAACTGTAGTGTGTGTGGCGGAGCTGGGTGCCCTGAAAGGTGCTTCCCAGGGCCAGTGACTCAGCACAGCTTTCCTGGGTGAAAATAAGAAGTCCAGGAGACCTTCCTCTTCAGTCTGTGTCTACCAGGCACAGTTCTGTGCAGATGTGGAGGTAGGCTGACGAGCTTGTCAAGGTAGAGAGAGGAGAAGCGGTCGAATCATTAGGCAGCACCCCAGTACTAATGGGTGAACAGACTTTTATTTTACTGAGTATAATTCATATATCATGAAATGCACCCTTCTAAAGTGTACGTGTCAGTGTTCGTTAGTGTGGTAACAAGATGATGCAACTGTCACCACTGCCTGACTCCAGGACACTCTCGTCATCCCCAGAAGAAACCCCACACCCCTCAGGTGCCACTGCTCACTCCCCCTTTTCCCTCCCTCAGCACCTGGCAACCGCTTTAATTCGTGTTCTGTCTCTGTGGATGTGCCCGTCCTGTGCATTTCACATGAACGGGATGGTGTGGTGAGTGAACTGGGCATTTCACATGAACAGGACGGTGTGGTGAGTGTACTGGACATTTCACATGAATGGGACGGTGTGGTGGGTGGACTGGGCATTTCACATGAACAGGACAGTGTGGTGGATGTGTGGACTTTTGTACCTGTTTTCTTTCTCTAAGCATGCTGTTTCTGAGGCTCATCCACGTTGAGTATGGGTCAGTGCCAATGGGATATCAACTGAGAGGCACGTTTTCCTTGGGGCTCTCTGGTGTGGGCCCCTCCTGCAGTCTGGCTCTGGTGGAGGGGATGTGGCCGGGCTCCGGCTGGACACCGTTGTGCACTGTCTGGAGGGGCTTCCAGTGGCCATGTGGTGCTGCTGTGCACTCAGGGAACCTGGACCCATTCTGGCTGCAGGGACTGAGTTGGGCATGAGCACATTAAATAGTAAGGTAATCAGTTTAATTCTTTGAGTAAGCAGCTAAACTCCTTCATACCCCAACAATAATAGCAATAATAACTTCCCCCTCTTTAAATTATTTCTATTGTAAAGTAGAGCTTATCTAATAAATGATGCACTGAAGCTGCAATTTCTATTTACGGGAGTTTCAGTAAGAACGGAGATCATTTTGATTTTGGCCTGGGGGAGGGCTCTGTGCTGAAGGGATAGTCAAGGCACATGTGCTTGCTGGTTTTTATCTCCAAACCTTGTAATAACGCAAAATTAAAATTTAGAAAAAAATTAAATTTGTATAAGTATATTATACATTATTTTATTGTCTATATAATTTGAGAATAACTTAGATATACAAATATATATTTTTAAATTTAAAGTAGTTTCATTAGCTTATATACTGAAGTTAAATTAACTAACCTCTATGTATAATCTATTATTATGTTATACACACTCATATGGAGAGAGAGACACACATAGAAGTACTAGGAATTCAGGAAATCTCCAACAGCTAAAGTTTAAGGATGAGAAAACTCTGGAACCTTTACAGCAGAAAAGATCAGGTACGAAACGAAAGTCAGAAACGCAGAGAAACTTACAGCTCCACAAAGGCAAAAGAAGAGTTCTCCAAACGGGAATTTTTTCTTCAGAAGCCCAGACTCAGTTTGCAATACTCCAGGCAGTGCAGGCAGAGGGGCTGGAGAAAGGTGGCTAAGGGGGTCTGGACAGACATGCTCAGGGCAGGGCAGGCCAGGCTGTTCAGGGCCCACACAGCTCGGAGGGTGATGCTCAGGGTCGGCACACTGTCTACAATCCCAGAAAACGTCTTCACATACAAGGGAGGATGTGAAGGGACTGCAGTGTGTGGATGGGGTGGAGAACACCCTCTAAACCAAATCATGTGTCCAGGAAACAAGTATTTGGGAATCTCAAGGAAATAGGTGTTCCGAAACCTAGGGTCAATTTTATCCATGCATTCTAAAAAATATGAAATGCTACCCACCCACCCACACACTTCTCTTTCCTGAAGGGCCCCAAAGTATTCCTCGAAAGGGCAATGGGAATTCACATCTGAGCTGGGAAAATGAGCCCTGAGAGACCAATGCTGATCAATCCAGACCCTGAAATATGAATAGGAATCAGTAACCAAGGATCAACAGATGGCCAAGGAGAATTAGTAGGATAACAGAGCGAGGGCTGGGTATACATGTGCATACACTCACACCCACTCGTGTACACACACTGTGCACACACC
>NC_045451.1:1972117-1974340 GCF_002776525.5 Piliocolobus tephrosceles
TGTGCATACACTCACACCCACTCGTGTACACACACTGTGCACACACCACACCCACTCGTGTACACACACTGTGCACACACCACACACATTCACACGTACACACCACAATTAACCATCTCTGAGAAACAGTGTTAACAAAGGAAACAAATGGAAACATTAAGAGTTTCGTTTGTATTCTTGCAGTAATTTAAGAGACCATCACATGTGTAAAAGACAAATTGTCTTGAGAAAGAAGTTGCCAGAATCCCCAGACCCTAATATTTATGGTGATTTTTGCATTCTTCTTTATGACATCCAGGGTCTGAAATATTCTCCTGTGCACATGCAATCCTTTCATCTTGGAAAATGACGTTTCTTTTCCTGAGACGGAGTCTCATTCTGTTGCCCAGGCTGGAGTGCAGTGGTGCGATCTCGGCTCACTGCAAGATCTGTCTCCTGGGTTCACGCCATTCTCCTGCCTCAGCCTCCTGAGTAGCTGGGACTACAGGCTCCCACCATCAATGCCCGGCTAATTTGTTTTGTATTTTTTAGTAGAGACGGGGTTTCACCGTATTAGCCAGGATGGTCTCGATCTCCTGACCTTGTGATCTGCCCACCTCGGCCTCCCAAAGTGCTGGGTTCTTATTCCACTATTCTCCAATTCAACCCTCCAGAGATGACAGAAGACAGAAATATTCAGTTCTCTGCATCCGGGCATTTCTGCTTCCCTTTTCAAAGTCTTGCAGTTTGGGCACTTGCCTTAATAAAAGCATCTTTCTTGAAAGCTAGTTTGATTTAGACCTCCCTCACAAACAAATAAGCCATTGATACAAATACAATGTGCATACTATACATGAAAAAGTTATTTCAATGGTACATTATATAAAATATCCTCAAATAACTGCACAAACTGATAAGTATATCGTTTCTTATATTTTAGAATTCAAAATCAAACCAAAAGAAATTTCACAGTAATTTAATAATTTGCCCACCATATTCCTCTCATTGTCTCAAATATCATTTTCCAGTGTGACATTGGTATAATTAAGTATAAGATCCTTAATTTCATCATTAGACAAGCTGCTTTTTACACAGAAAATTCTTGGATTTGATTAGATTCTGAGGGTGGCAAAGAGTTGTAAAGCAGAAAGTGACATAAATTTTCCCCAGGGGCAAAAGGAAATGGGATGTTCAAAGAGCATGAGCTTCCCTTAGTCTTGATTCCCCCGTTCCCCCATCCTGTTTTCACAATGGGGACTTCTTAATTTTTTATAGATTTATAGGCAACAGGAAAACCAACTCTTTCTATAATCCACCTCCAAATCTAGGTTCTGTAATACATCTCATAACTGACTGATTAGATGATAAGAAAGGAAATCTTTATGAAGTGCCTAATACGCGCCAATGCTATACAAGGCAATTTACATATATTATCCATTTTAAGCTAAATAATAAACTTGGCCAAACTATTAAGACTATGGTTTTACAGATGAAGAGCACGACACTAGGAGAAGCTAAGAAAATTGGCCGGGCTCACACAGTTAGTGAGAGCCAGGTTTTGGATGCCTGGCTTTCTTGCTTCAGAGTGCATGCTGTTTCTACTCTTGTGTATTGCCTTCCCAAGTGGGAGAATTTTCATTTTTGAGAAATGTTTAGAAAATTCTGAATAGTTAGAAGCTATTTGAATACCAATGAATTCTTTTGGAGGTTAGTCATTCTACTTACATGGAGAGCCTTCCCCTGAGGCTCTGTTTATCACTTCTGTATTTCTACTGGTCTCATCTGCAGGCACCCCACTGAGATGACTTCAACTCTTCACATTGCTTTCCCCTAAGAGGCAGTTCAGAATCACTATTACCACCATTACCACCACCATCACCACCATCATCACCATCGCCATCACCACCACACCACCATCACAATCACCATCACCATCATCACTATCACCATCACCTCCACCACCATCATCATCCTCACTATCACCATCATCACCACCACCATCATCATCACCACCACCACCACCAACAACACCATCACCACCATCACTACTGCCACCATCACCACCACTGTCACCACCACCATCACCATCACTAACACCATCATTACTATCACCATCGCCTCCACCACCATCACCACCATCATCATCCTCACTATCACCATCACCACCACCACCATCACCATCATCATCACTACTGCTACCATCACCACCACTGTCACCACCACCACCATCACCACCACTATCAC
>NC_045451.1:1974440-1991209 GCF_002776525.5 Piliocolobus tephrosceles
CACCACCACCACCACCATCACTATCACCACCATCACTATCACCACCACTGTCATCACCATCACTACTGCCACCACCATCACCACCACCACCACCATGATCACTACCATTACCACTACCAACACTAACACCATCACCACCATCATCACTACCATCACCATCACCACCAGCATCATTATCACTGCCATTACCACTAGCAACACCATCACCACCATCATCATCACTATCACCACCACTACCATTACCTCCACCACTACCAATACCAACACCACCAACACTAATACCAACACCACCACCAATACCAGCACCAATGCCATCACCACCATCACCCACCACCACCACCACAGTAACAGGAATGGTTTAATGCATGTAGTTTTTGCCCAGTGGACTCAGATTTTGAATAACCTTCAACCCAATGAGCAACAGAACCATTGTTTACTCTTCATTCATCCGTATCTCACCTTGCCTGGGCCACCAACAATTTAAAGAACAATCAAGTCCTTTATATCGTATTTCCATTTTATGTAAATATAATTCATACCTAGCGTGAATTCTTTAAGGGCCATCCTGATTCAGGTCTTTGCATGTGTTTTATTTTGTGCATTTTCAGTTCTCACTCTCTTTTTATTATTAAGAAAGTTTCCTCTTCCTCCACCTGACATCCCTCACCCTATATACTGGTTATTATCTAAGATAGTTTCTTTTCATCAATACTTTGTTTTGTGCTTTGTGTTGGAATAGCCAAAAGTAAAATCAATTCTTCCTTGACTCATAATGACAACCTACCAGGGAAGAATTTCATGGGTCCTAAAAAAGAGAGTTCCAAGTGTTCCCTGGGTATACCATTTTTTCTTGTTTTTCAGTAGAGTCTTGGAAAAAAGGTATTTGCCCAGTGGATGATTTAGGTAAATGCGTTCTTGTACAGCATAACTAATTAGATAACAGGTAGTCGATTAGCAAAGTAAAGCCACCTTCCCGTCATACAACGTTGAGGACATTCCAATAACTTTTTTTGATCTGAGTGCATGGTCACCTGGCTCCCATGTGTGGGAAGTCTGGCAAGCTGGCCTCCCACAGGAGAATCGCGGTGTGGCAGTTACGTCTCTCTTCCCCTCATTTTCTTACTACGAATGTAGCAAAACAACATCAACCCACACCCCTATATTGATATGGTTTACAGTATTGGATGCTAAGTACAGGCGATCCTTCTTCTCATGCTTTAGAACCGGCATTTGCCATCAGCCAAGAGGCAGAAACACTGAGATGCGCTTTCTGAGTTGTCTTAGAGAAGACAGCAGATTCTCTTAGAGGATCCTGATGCAATTGTGACCTTAGTAAGGACTCAAGATACAACCATGCCCCTTGGCCCCTGTAAACAGTCATTTTCTACCTCCCACGCTGTGATTTCAGTCAAATAAACAATGAAGTCAGATCTGTCAGAGAGTTCATTTGGCCAGTGTTACCTTTGCTTCATAAGGAATAAAACACGATGCTTTGTTTGTGCCAAGGAGAAGACAAAGGGATGCATCTGTTCGGTGGCTACATATATAATAATCCACTATTTAAAAACAAGTCCTTTTGGCATACCTCTCAGACCCAGATAATTTCCCAGGCTAAACTCAACGCTAACATTTATAAAAGACAATACGGAAGGTCCTAAAGCAGCATCTGTAGGACTAGACCTAGATAAAGACAGTTAATTATGCTCACAGATATTTATTACCTCAAAGTGTCTAAATAAAATGTAGCTCTTAAACTATTATCCAAGTAAGCCCAATGATTTTAACTGGCTCTTTTTACTTTGTATTGATAATCTGTAAAGAAAAACATACATAAGCACAATTTCTCAAAACACAACCAATACCAGCAAACATAATTTCTAAATGTAAAGAGCATCCTGAAAACTAATGATGAACTCATTTTCTTAGCTGATGTGACCTTCGTGGGAAGAAAGCTTTGAAAGAGTATTTACCACGGACAATGCAAAACTTCGGAGTTTTTTATGAAAATTAAATGGTTTGTCCCCTGAAGAATTAGCATTAAAACCCTTTTATGCACTGGCATAAAAAATTAACCTTAACAAATAAAACTAAGCTGTGAATCATTTATCTTTGCTTATCTCTTTGATTACTGTATATTAATTAAGATGTGAATTACTACTTGAAATAAAAGGATGCCTGGAATCCAAAAAGAATGAAAAATGCAGGCTGATGTAAGGAGACAATGAGCTGGGTAATTCAGGAAGCAATTGAAAAATGAATGTTTACTTTTAATGTTTTACTTTGCTATTTTCCTTAAAAGAAAATCTATATAAATTTATATTGTTTGCACTCTGCTGTTCTCTGATAGTTGAAAACAGTTGTTCGACTGCACTGGTCTTTGAACGCTTAGATGGCAGGGCTCAATAATCTGTCTCAGCCCAGGTTAAGTGATGGAATTCATTTAAATGCCCCAGAAGTAATCATCCACAAAGAGTACATTATTTCTCTTTTATGAATTTTCAAACCTAATACTGATGGGTGGCATGCAATTAAACCTGATCAATATGTAATTTAGGTGGGCTGACATGTTTTCAAATTCTCAGAATATAGATTCTTTCAATATTGCAAGAGCTTAGCGAAATACTTAGCTCTTATAAAATAGCTAAAGCAGTTTAGTACAGTACAGAGAAAAAGAATAAGTTTAGCCAGAAGATATACAGGGAAGTAATTATACTTGGAGAGTCTAATTTTTGAACAGAAACCATAATTGGTAAAGGAAGAGTGCCGGGGATCCTGCTTGCTCTTTCTACCTCCCTCTTACCTTCTCTCTTCTACATAAGAGAAGCAAGAAAGGCTATCAGCAGGATTTTGTGAAGTACCATGTTAGCAATTTTCATGTACAAATACTTTCAAAAGCATTGTAAATACTAATTAAAAGATTGTCAAAACCACATTATTACATTTACTCACAAAATTTTACATTAATGTATTACATTAATACATTTATAAATGTAAATGTACTATGTTAATACATTTACTCACAAAGTTTTATTACCCAGAAATCAAAGTGAGACCCCCCCCCCAAAAAAAAAAAACCACCCAGACCCCATGGAGGGGTGGGATTACCATAATGACCCTTTGTGTTAAGCTAATAAACAAGGGAAGTACATTGGCTTGTGACCCTAAAGGTGAAGGGGGACGCTCCCTGGTATTACTAATTAGCCTGCTGTCATCCACACAATGAGAATTACACTTGAGTTCCTATGATTTGACAGGATTCAATTTTAAATTTCATGCCTGAGGTCTTAAAGTGCTCTTTCACCCCTCGCATTTGCATGTTATCCATGGCCAATCAAATACAAACAGGGCTTTATGTTTGTGGAAGCCGGTGGGAAGCAGAGATGCATGAGGCTGGCCCTGCAAGGCCCTGCAACAACACCCGCGCAGCTCAGGGAGCCGGGTTTCCACACAGGCCTTGGCACTGAGCCAGAGCTTTTCATCATGGTGGGGAGTGTAGTATTTTCTGGACTTCCATCCACAGACAGGGCTGTTTTTTTTTTTTTTGGTCAAATGTGTGCTGAATGTTCATTAAGCCCACTCCTCTTCCTTGTGCAGATGATTTGCTTAAATTGGCTGCTCCTGACTGTGGGGACAATCCTTCTTCCCCTCATTTCTTGCTCGGAGCAGAACCCAGTGCCAACTCCCATTCACTATATTCAGGGAAACTTGTTTTCCAGTTACTCTGCCCGGGGCTGAGACCACGATAGCATCTCTCCTTCAAGGGATGGGGCGAAGGGACAACCTCCTGCACCCGTGATTCATCTGCTATTTTAAGACCAGGGAGATTCATACTGGTACTTACTAGATGAATATTAGCCATCAACAAATATGCCCTTTCCAATTCAATTTTCATAACATCATTGAGAAAAATGTTAGCTCTATTTAAATCACACTTCCTCTTGAAACTTCATACCTTCTGCCCTGAAGTTGGTAAACATTCTTATGTAATAAAAGAAGTATCCACCCCTCATCCGGGTTCATTTAAATAAACTCCCCGGTAAGAAATTAGGAAGAACAAAGTCACAACTTTACAAAGGCATAAGTAAACAAAAGGACCCTCTGCAATTCATCCTCACAACCTCAAATAAACACTAATATGTTTTCTTGGATGTGCCTTTCAGAAATGCCTGAAGTGATGTGGAGGGAGAGGATTTCTCTGAGCTATTTGCTGGTCACTGGGACAGAAATGACAAAGGAGTCTGTCCATTAGTTTTTCAATACAATGCTCAATAGTAGCTGGAAATTGATGGGGTAACTGTGGCATCGCATTGAGGAAACTTATGATGCGGACAATAGCACTTTCAATAAAACGGCTTTTGATTTTCTATGTGTCAAACGTTTTAATATTAGGGCATTTCTAGGTCAATGAAGGGTTAATGTAGCATCATAAATCATATCTCAACAAGAGCCCTAAACTTGCTATGAGTGGAAAGTAGTCTGTTCAGGTCAAAAAAAAAACATCCAAAAAAATCACAAAATGTAAGTAGCTAAAGCAAGGTGGAAACCACATTTATTTCACTGCCCCCATACAGACATCGACATAGCATACTAAGGAGAGTGAATAATAGGTGAATTAGAAATTAATGATTCTCTGCAATGTAAATGGCAATTAAAGGGCATGGGCTGCTCCAGGCTCGGTCCAAAGCCCGTCTCCATTTATTTGGTTGGAAACTCACAGCGTATGTAAATGTTGCAATTGAGCTCTGCTACGTCTTTATTGAAAGCTATCATCTTCTGTCCACTTTAACCCCACCAAGTACACTTAACATTGCATCTATTCACTCACCTTTACAATAGAATTTCCACCATTATGGTGTTTGGCTAATCTTTCAGTATGAATAAATAATGATCACTCCAACAAGCCGCAGCCCCACACATGACACCCTTGATGTTACGATCAGCAAAGCTCAATGATTTACATCGATTATAATCCTACACGTCAGAGTGTTGCCTGGCAAAGCTACTTCGTTGCTGTTATTTGTGGGATTTTTTTGGTCTGAAATGCTCAAAAAGAGCTATTCTTGCAGAAGGTGTAAAATGGTTAATTTTTTAACTCATTAAAAAAAAGAAAATGAAACCCTTTCACCACCATTACGTGTAAGTGCAATTAAAAAAAGATGACAAATTCAATAAGATTTAATGAAGAACAGAAGGAATGCAATGAAAGAACACTTTTCCCATTTTGTTTGTGCTTTTAGTCTAAACTAGCCACATATATCACACCTTGCCCAGAGATTGTTTTCAGAGAAAAGAGCCATTTAAACACCCTTATCCAGAGGGAAAAGATCACACAGCAAAGTCCCTGCCTTCATGACACACCAGAGTCTGCAGAGTCCGGGAGAAACACAGAACCACCCTCTGTCATGAGGTCCCAGCTCCTTAAAAATCATGCAGACAAAACCCCAACAAACCAAAACAAACCACAACTCCGAGAGCGATGTAAACTTAGGCACAATTTGTCACTTAAAATCTGCAAATCCCTGCAATATTCGGGGCTAGCCTGTGAAACAAATGGGTTTCTGGGAGGGAAAGCTGCATTGACAAACCCGGCAAAGAGCAATTTTCTGTCGTTTAATGAAGGATGGAGAAAGGGCTTGATAAAGTACCCACTCATTACAAGTTTGTTTTTGTATGTGTGTCTGGATGGCCGACAGAGAAAATGTGCATGTGCTGATGAAAAGGTAAAATCTCCCCAGTTCAATCTTCTTAGACAAGTTGGAATTGTTAAAAGCAATCTTATTTTATTGGGAATTCATTTGGACAGTACCAAACAAAGAGACAGCTGAAATAGCAGCCTGTTGGCATTTCTTTTTAGCTAAAATAATACAAAATATTGTAATTGTTAAGAGTTTTACATTTTCTTTCAACTCTAATGTATAGCATTAAAATGATGTATATGTAATCTTAGAATTTATAAAATATCCAATTAATTTAATTTCTAGCCAGTCATACATACACATGAAATGTGTTCTATAGCTACATAATTTCTATTCTAATCTTCTATATTAAAATACATAATACAATGACAGATTATACTACCCCTATGATTGTTATATTGATTTTGTTATTTGTAACAAACAATTGAAACCATCAAACAAATCAGCAAATTTCCAAATTTAGATAGATAAAAAATAAATTGAATACTGCTTAGTTGGATCAAAGTTCTAGAAATCAATCACATGGAATCAAAATACGTTATAACTTTAAAAACTTGAATATATAAATTAGTTTAGTTATTTGAAATCGTGAAAAAAGATCAGACATTTTTTCTTATTTTAACAACTGAAATTGTACGGAAACAGGATCACAGGGAGATGGGTGCCGAGTAAAGCTGTTAGGAGATGCTTCTTACTGATACTGGAAGGGATGTCTTAGCGCCGGGTACTTGATAAAGTTATTAAGAAGATACGTTGACACAGCACGCACACACGCACACACACATATGATTCTGGAATAATCTAGGCATCGTCTACACAGTTATGTGGATTCAGGCATGAATAGCAAATTCTGATGACAGTCTTGCAAAGCCCTGGTCTAGTGGACGGAGTCTGCAACTGATGGCGCCTTCTCTCTCCCTGTGAATGTGAAGTGCACTGTCTGCTGCTTCCTGCCACAGCGAAAATCTATCGGCAACTGCTTAACATTTAGGCCTCTTCCGTATTCCACTTTTTCTTTCCGTTTTAACCCTGGTGTGCTGTGTTTGTGAGACTCCTGTTCCTGCCCCTTACCAGTGACCCACTGTCTCAAGTGAGGATGCTCCTCCCCGTGTCCAGGCAGGAGGGCTGGCCACCTGGCATTTCAACCTGCAAAAGGCCTGTTTTCAGGACCAAGTCCAGAGTCAGAGAGAACCAGGGCACGCCACTGCCATGTACTGCCTGAAGCAGAGTCATCCGCTCATGGCACAAGTTAGGGGCCACAGACGGAAGGTCTTCGTGCCCACACCAGAAGGGTTTTGTGTGGCTTAGATAATTAAAAAAAAAAAAAAATTCAGCTAGCATTTAAACATTGGGATGTTTTTATATACATGTGTGGGTTTTCAACTTTTATTAAAAATATGTGGATCTGGCCGTATTGTGTTCCCGTTGTGCAGGACACAGTGGGCTGCAGTCCAGCCACACGGCTCCCTGCAGGTGGTACAACCTCCCTCCAGCTTCCCATCTGCTCCTGCTCACCCCAGGTTCTGCAAGGCCTGTGAGCAACTTAGCTCAGGCCCTCAGAGGGAACCGCTGGCTCTGTAGGAAACTTTTGTGGCAACAAGGGAATGGACAGAAGAATACAAAGAGAAAGGTTTCTTTTCTCATGGAAGTACTCTAACTATTAATTTAATTTTACTCTCTTTGAACACCATTATTTTCTATGATAAGTAGGGATCACAGCATCTTAATGAATCAAGTGTTCACTTATTAATTCCCATCTCATTCACCAGAACCGTAGTAATTATATCAGGATGTGCAAAACTCTAGAATGTCTAAAATGATTAAGCCCCCAAGTGGGAATTTAATTGAATATATTATAAGCTTTTGAAAATTCAAATGTGTACATTTGCCCCCGTATCCATGGGAGATAAGTTCCAAGAACCCCTGGAGATACCAAAGTCCACACATGCTCAAGTTCCTGATATAAAATGGTGTAGTGCCTGCACATAATCTGTGCACATCTTCTGGTTCACTAACATCAACTCTAGATTACTTATAATACCAACTTCAGGGTAAATGCTATCTAGTTGTTTTCTGGATTGCCTAGAAAATAATGACAAGAAAAGTCTCTGAACATGTTCTGTACAAACGCAATTTTTTTTTCTGAATATTTTCAATCTTGGTTGGTTGAATCTATGGATGGGGAATTCACAAATACAGAGGATTGACTACGCATTGGAAACATTTTCAGCAAACAGTAAAAATTACCAGTGTCCTAAATTGTTAACACATGAAGTTGTGCTCTTAAAAAGATTAATGATTATTTCATTATAAATGTCAAATTTATGTTCTGATATATATTTTTATAAATGATTATGTTAATGCATTTATTAGGTGCTTTTTTCTTAATTTCAAGGCTTTATCAATCACTTGCAAAGAAGGCTCAAAAACAGAGAAGGTTAGGTGTGACCCATCAGGATTTCCATATACAAGGAGAGTGAGTTAGACAAGTGCATAAACATGCAAATCATGAACGGGAACAAACAGATGACATGGGGAGAGGCAGGAGGGCTGTGTGGGGTTCTCTGGGCTGGGTGACGTCAACTGGGCTGTAGAGCCATTTGGCATGGTCTCAGAACACACACACACAACGCATGATCTCCCTTCATGTCAGATTAAATTTCAAGGTGCATCATGAACAGCATAAACCAACATCATTGGTATTTTAGCAAGATCATTTGCATATTAAAGGCTAAAGATACTCAATTTTGATCATGTGATATGAAAACAAGCACACCATCTATTTGCTTGTCCTGTGTTTTTCCACTGCAGACAGAACACACAAGGGTCACTCTCTATCCCCACCTGTTGTGGTGCTTAGTTCCCAAACAGCCCCTCCTCTTGTGATCACTGCTGAGTGCCATGCACAGAAGAGACGCGTGGCATTTCTTGCCCATGTGGCTTGGGACAGCTACACAGAAAATATCATGAAAGCAAGGCTTACAAAGTTGGGACCTGAAGAAACAGGACATTCTATCTCATTTTCATGACTAAATCATTTTATGATGACAGAATTTGTACCTTCCAAAAATGTATTGCTAAGGTTAGTTTATTGCCCAGGAATGAACTTAGAAAATAACAACTCCACAACTTAGGAACGGAGAATCACAAGCTATAGCTTCTCACTTACACGCGGGAGCTAAGCTACGGATAAGCAAAGGCATACAAAGTAATACAACAAACTTTAGAGACTCAGAGGGGAGGGGTGAAAAGGGGGTGAGGAATAAAAAACTATGTATTGGACACAATGTACACTTCCAAGGTGACACAGGTACACTAAAATCTCAGAATCTACCACTATGTATAATTCATCCATGTAACAAAACCCACTTGTACCCAAAAAGCTATTGACATTTTAAAAAATTAAAGAAATTGGCTGGGCGCGGTGGCTCACGCCTGTAATCCCAGCACTTTAGGAGGCTGGGGCGGGCAAATCACGAGGTCAGGAGATGGAGACCATCCTGGCTAACACGGTAAAACCCCATCTCTACTAAAAATACAAAAAATTAGCCGGGCAAGGTGGTGGGCGCCTATAGTCCCAGCTACTTGGGAGGCTGAGGCAGCAGAACGGTGCGAACCCAGCAGGCAGAGCTTGCAGTGAGCCGAGATCCAGCCACTGCACTCCAGCCTCAGTGACAGAGCAAGACTCCGTCTCAAAAAAAAAAAAAAAAAAAAATTAAATAAATTAAAACCTTCAGTTTATGGTGAAATTGAAAATTGCTGCTAAGTAGCATGAAAGAACATTTCTTCCCCCAAATCACACAATTTGGTTCTTGACTGTAACACTTCATGTGCTTGCTTGGCTGCTAAATATGAATGTAGTGGTTAGTTAATATTTTCCTTCTAAAAAGTCACTAAAATTGACATCTTTCTTTCAGAAAATAACATGTTAAACAATAAAATTTCAAGGTGCATTTGAACAATTATTTAATAATAAAAGTTTAACCAAGACTTTATAAAATGTAAGTGCAGATGGGATTTTTAAAAACAACACTTTGAAGGACAAAGACTTACTGGATAGAATGCTTACAAGCACCAAATAAAAAATACTTAGACACAAAAATACACATAAGGTCTATTATTGCAAAAATTAATTTTAAGCATTTAATATGTGCCACATATGGTTCACATGTCAATGAAGAAAGTATCTGCACACTCCAAGAGAGAGAAGGGTATGGTGGTAACACTGCCAGGATATCCATGGGCAGAGCAAGGGCTCGAACCCTGGCCTGTCAGAGTCAAAAGACTTTATGATGAATCAAGGACTCCCTCTACTTCCAAATAATGAGAAAGAAATGACTAACAATTCGTTTGGAAAAACACAAGCAGTTTCAATAATAAAGAGTAAATTGCAACTAAAAAATATAAGCTGCATTATATAAAAATCATGAATTTGGCTCAAAATTAGAAATATAATGGAAAATATACATTTTTCTAAATGATTATATTTTAAAAGTATCAAACAAACACTTTAAAGCCCAGGACAATTTAAAGTATAGATTCCTTTTGACATATGAAATGAAAAAGTGCTATTTGATTTCAGGCCAAAGGTAGGACACTTTTCTATTCTAAATAATCATACTTATTCTCCACATAGAAAAATGCCTACCTCTCAATTTAGTATGGAGGAAACAACTCCTGGATGGGAGATGGGAGAGCTGGCTTTTGGTCCTGACCTAGTCGAGTCTCCATTTAGATAGAGCTTATCGCTGTGGCACCATAGACTTTGTGTTGGTCAAGGGCTGGTCTGCTGAGCCAACCTCACTGCCCTGTGCTCAGTGACTGGTTAGAAGCTCCTGCGAGTGGGCCCTATGTGGGATGGGCTTTCCAGGCCTACCTTCAGCTACTTTGTATATCACATTTCATTTTAAGGATAAGCTCTGCTGGTAGATAACAGTTTGGCTATCTTTGGCACAGAGGATTTATAAAGCCCTTTGCTGATGTAACATACTACAGATTCTACCACTTGTTTTCCCAGTAACAAGACTTTCTCAAAGCAAGTTATCTTCTGTAACCGGTGATGCGATGGCAACCACAGCTCTAAGTTACGGCTGAGTTCCGCGGTCATTTTCTCCTATAAAAAGTAAATCATCCACTCCCTGGGACCAAGTGTTTGTGTGCATATAAATGTGTTTATGATTCACATATGGGTTTCTCTAAAAGTAAGATTTTACAGACAATTTCTATAATTTTATGGATGCTGTGTAACTTTTTATGGCTATTTTGCAGAAAGGATTAAACAAAATAATTGGGATTTAGGGTATTGTTAGTTAAAAGGCTGTTATCAAAGTAACTCTGTCCCCCCACAAATATATACTTCATTTTTTTAAAACGTGAAATATGTTTCAACCACAGAAATGTATCAACAATGTAAGGCTTTCACAGAAGATGTTTATGCGTCCTGGGTATGAGTAACGCATAAAACACAATAATGACAACAATAAAATTTTTAGTAAAATTTATAGAAAAAATATCACTTCCTTGAGGGCAAAGATCATGTTTTTCTTTGCTGAAATTGTCACAGCCTTATTTATCATAAAAGTTCCAAAAGATATTTGTTGCGTTTGTGATTGAATTCTGATAACAGTGGTATACACAGCTAGAAAAGTAAAACTCTTAACAAAAAGAGGCATAATGCACTATTTATATGTGAGAAA
Organism: Piliocolobus tephrosceles; assembly: GCF_002776525.5. Taxonomy (NCBI): domain Eukaryota; kingdom Metazoa; phylum Chordata; class Mammalia; order Primates; family Cercopithecidae; genus Piliocolobus; species Piliocolobus tephrosceles. The sequence goes on from NC_045451.1 coordinate 1,985,833, forward strand.
TGCTCTTTAAAACACTCTCATCTTATATATGCGTAAGGATTACATCTCTTTTTATTTTTACTGTAAAGCAAATGATGACTGTATTTATCCTGTAATGATCCTTGGTGCATATGAAGCCCATCACCACCTGTCCTGGTGTTGAAGGTATTTGAAGAAAAGCTGATGCAGCCTGGTCTGCTCCCAAGACCAGCTCAGTGCCCAGTGCCCAGTGCCCAGTGACATCTCACCTGCCTCCCATGGAATGACGGCCAGGTGAACAGCATCTCTTCCTGATACTGAACACGCCTTCAGCTGTGCACCAAGTGTACGTGTTCCACTGTGTGATTGTTTGTTGGTAGAAATCGTATGTGGCCCAGAATGAAGAGAGGCCTCAGGTGGGCCTGGAGGGAGCAGAGCCTGAAAATGTGAAAAATCAGGAAGTGCCAATGACCAATATAAAATTCAGCATGTTCACTTTGGAGATACTCTTAAATATTCGAGATTTGGCTAGGCAAGGATCACTGAAATACCAGTGTTTCATATACACAGCAAATGAAATGTCAACATTTTATATACATCAGACCCCACCAAAAAGTATACACAATGGTCAAATTCTTGCAAGAATTGTCTGCGGACTAGCAGAGAATCGAAACATTAAAAGCCTCTGTTTTCAAAGTAACTTTGTCCCTCTGCAAACATACACTTGATTTTTTGAAGTGTGAAATTTGTTTAATAACTACAGAAATTAATCAACAGTGTAAATAGATAATCAAAACAATGGATTTCACAACAAGTAAATATTAACTAGATTTTTCTAAATGCAAAAAATAAAAACCACCCTCCACCAGCACGGGTATTGCAGGTGGCATTCTGGTGGCCACACTTTCTGCAGTGGGCAGGGTACAATGGGCTGTGGACAGCCTTTGTGGGGAACTGTTTTGTTCTTCTCTCTAGGAAACATTAGTGTGAATGTTCAATTGCAGTGAAAAACAGCTGACCTTCCTTCCTCCTTCTGTGTCGCCTTCTCTATTCCTTTCTCTGTCTTCCATTTGTTTTCCTTCTTTACTTTTGAACTTTTAAAAATAGAGGTAAGGCTGGTAGGATATAGGTTGTTGAGTGTGTGCTAGGCACATGTCTGCTTTTGAGCACGAGAATATGTCACCCTTGTTTACAAAGACTCTGGGGATATTCTTCAAGTACTATTTTGTCTAACATGAAAATGGACACCTATTACTTCTAAACCTCAAGTAGAAAAGAAAACGTTAAATTGAAAAAACTGTAACATCAGCTACGGGAGGTTTCTTTCATGTGGATTTTGGGAGACATGTGAGAGACAACTGGCCATTTTTTATAAGGAGGGATGATGCTGTTTATTTCATAATAATTTATCATCTCCAATCTCCCTGCTGTCTGCTCTGAAATGTGTTACAGCTATCTGTTACTGAATTTGAGTGATTTGGCAGCAATAGTCTATATAAATGATATTTTCAAGATTTTCTTCATGGTTCAGGCATTATTTCCCATATATTCCCTACATATATATACACACACACACACACACACACACGCACATATATATATGTATTCGTAAATTTGCCAATTTCCACAATTTCTCAGGTATACACAAACATAGTACACCTTCTTGGTAATTAGCTCATTTAAAATACGAGCATGAAAACTGCATAACTGTGTGACATGACAAATATGTTAGTTTACCTCACTATAGTAACCTGATTCTATACCTCAAATATACACAGTAAATTTACTAAAAATAAAATACAAAAATGAAAATATTTTATAATATTTCCTAAGGGATATTTTCCACAAAATTTTCTGGTTTATTTTGCCAAGTGGTGAATCCGTGCATACATGTCAGGTATAATGATCTCCCAAACAGAGGGTAAAACATATCTAATCCTTCTCTCTCCACCAACCATAAGACAACAAAGAAAATAACTCACACTACATAGTATACACAATGAACTAACCAAAGGGCCTGGTGGCTTTGACATAGTGCTTAGAAAGCACACCTCAATTGTAGGTTTCCTTGTGTAAATATCAATCTGATCAGAATATAGTATATTATTGGATTTCTAATTTTCTGTGAAAAGACCAGGCTATGTTAAGCAGCCTTTAGCAAGCTGTCACAGATGAGACCAATAAGCACATCCTGCCTTAACACCCAGCAAGGGTTGCCAAGGATACGATGTCGAGGGACGAGGGTCAGGAGTCAAACTGACCAATATTGAGTAAATTGCATTGGTCTGAATGATTCCCCCTGAGCTAGTAATGATATTGCAAGCACATAGTTTGGTCTGCAGACAAATACTACATTTGAAGATCAACAGAGAGCTGCATTTGGCAACTGTTATATATGCATGAATTTGGTTTGTGTGTGTGTAAAATATATAAAAATATGCATGCCGAGGCTAACATGACAATGAGTTGGATATACAATAACTATATATAACTACAAGGGTACACATATATCTACTTACTCATGTTTTTAGTTGAAAGTAAATCAGGGCTATACACCAATTTATACAAAAGTATTATAATAAAAATATGTACAATATTTTTTGACATTTATAACCATGAGTTTTGACCTTAAAGCATATGCTGATTTTTCAGGATACAACAAAACTAGAGAAATATGATCTAAAGAGTTATTTTTCTAAGTAAGAGTCTCCACAAACTGTTTGAAACACATGACATGAAAGTTTATTATCAAATTTCATACGCAACCTAAAACTTTAAAAAACAAACATGAAAGAGTTCGGCGGTAGTCTTCTTCATAAGCATTCTTCTAACCAATAAAATTCATACTTCTTTCCTATGTAATCAATGTTTTAATCCATATTGCAGCCTTCCCATTAATAAGCTGGCTGAGTAAGAAGTCGATGCATTTCTAAGCCTTTTTCTGCTTTCTCCTCTTTGCCTTTGTCACCGTTTGGTCTTTCCTCATAGTTTGTCATGGCTCAAGGATTAAACATTAAGCATTAGTGCAGTTGCATTAAGACAAGACCTGAAATGGCAAGAGACTCAAGGCATGCCAGGCTGGATCCATAACTCAGAGGAAGACGAACATAAACAGAAGACCTAAAATTTTGAAGACTGGCCTAGGTTGACCTGGCTCTTGCCGGCAGCTTTTTAGAACTGTCCTCCTCTCCAGAATTGCCCCTCTCTCCAGAACTGTTCCTCTCTCCAGAACTGTCCTCTTCTCCAGAACTGCCCCCCTTTCCAGAACTCTTTCCCTCTCCAGAACTGTTCCCCTCTACAGAACTACCCCTCGCTCCAAAACTGTTCCCCTTTCCACAACTGTCCTTCTCTCCACAGCTATCCTCCTCTCCAGAATTGTCCCCCTCTCCAGAAAGAACTGTTCCTCTGTTCAGAACTGTCCTCCTCTCCAGAACTACTTCCCTCTGCAGAACTGTCCTCATCTCCAGAACTGGTCCCCTCTCCAAAACTGTTCCGCCTCTTCAGAACTGTCCTCCTCTCCAGAACTGGTCCCCTCTCCAAAACTGTTCCCCTCTCCAGAAATGTTCTGCTTTCCAGAACTGTTTCAGAACTGTTCCTCTCACCAGAGTGGGACAGTCGCAAGTAACAGAGTTAACACTATCTAAAATTCTATCATCTTTAATTTAAAGTTTTATAAACAAGTCAGAGAGAAAAGACTGAAGAGGATATATGAAAGGTAATTTCTGTTGGAGATAGGTTTCAAACATTTTGAAAATATTATAACCTTGCAAATTTACAACCTCAATGAAAATAGACTTTTTTTAATCACCCTTATTTACTAACGTATCTTTCCCAGAAATGACTTAATCACATTTTCTGTACCATGATGAGATTTATGCCCTTGGCTTGAAGGATGTTCTCTCGTGTCTATAGTATGGCACATGCACGTGTTTGTGCATAAAACAACACAGAATGTTCTGAAAGTATTTGGATAAGTATGTGAGTTACTCATACTATATAATTTACATCTTTAAAAATACCCTTGTTACCATTTTCTAACTTTAAAAACAAAAGTCAAAACTGATTTCCAAAAAACAAAGGGGCATGTGTTTTTATGATTTAATGGATGTCATTTGACATTTACTGTTTCTAAATCTATAAAGGACAGAAAACAAATGGCCAGTGCAGCTCTAGATGAACGGTTAAGAAAGGAATTATTCTAAGTAGTGCATTTATAAAAATGCTGAGTTCTGTCTGTGTTCAATTGGGATACTGACCAGAGGGAGGCTGGAGGCAAGATAATTAAGTTTCCTTTACTAATTTAGTTCTTTGTAGCATTTGCAGCTATCTTTTCTAAGTGCCTGCTGCCCAGTCCTGTCACCTTTGATGCTGGATTGGCTGCCAAGGTGAAAGATGCTACTCTGAAAATCCTCATTGAAGGGTCCCTTACACTACGGCCTGAAAGGGGGCTGCCCAGATATTTTAAATTTGCTTGTTTTATTTCACACACGTCCTGCAATCTACACTAATTACACTGAGATTTCAGTATTGGTTTCAATAGAGAAGTGACTGATAAGGAAGATGCTAGGGAAGGTCTATAGCAAATAATAGGAAAATTAATAAATCACAGCTCTTTTCACATAAAGAAAATTTTTTGTAAGGTGAACTATTTAAAACACAATTAGCTCATTCATGTCTTGGCAGCAGGAAATACTGTTTTTAGACCTGCAGAGAGCTCGCTCTTCACTTGAGATTTAAACTGACAAGTAAGAAGATGTGTAGTCTTGAACTTGTTCCTCTGCTAACGAGGTCTCGCTCACCTTGCTCCTGAAGACACATCCTCTCATCTGTGTGTTCCTGCATGCAAAGGAGAGGATATTTTCAGGCCGTTTCCATGCTCTGCTCCAGACATGATGCATTAAAAATACCAGTATACGGGAGAGAGACCGGTGACTCGAATGCGTCTCTGCAGGACCCTGTTAAAATCAACGCATCCGATATTATTAAAGACATCTTTTGGGGAAAATACTTTGTTGCAAATATCCTAAACTCTGAAAATGCTTCGTTAAAGGATCTTTGTGCTGTTTGTCCCCCTGGGTCCTTAGAGGCTGCCACTCTATTTTACCCTGGAGTTTCCCTCGCTGGGCACTCTACACCTCAGCGGAGGGGGCAGGGTCACCCTGGTCTCCGGCTCTGACCAGTACCTACTGCCAAACTGATGTGGTTTGGGCGTCCCCCGAAAACTCACCTTGAATTCCCCTGGGTTGGGAGCGGGACCTGGTGGGAGGTGACTGAGTCATAGGGGCGAGTCTCTCCCGTGCTGGTCTCCTGAGGGTGAATCACAGGGCGCGTCTCTCTCGTGCTGCTCTCCTGAGCGTGAATCACGGGGCGCCTCTCTCGCGCGCTGTTCTCGTGAGAGTGGATCACGGGGCGGGTCTCT
>NC_045451.1:1991219-2038719 GCF_002776525.5 Piliocolobus tephrosceles
GATCACGGGGCGGGTCTCTCGCGCGCTGTTCTCGTGAGAGTGGATCATGGGGCGGGTCTCTCCCGTGCTGTTCTCGTGAGAGTGGATAGGTCTCATGAGATCTGATAGCTATAAACACGAGAGTTTGGCTGTGTAAATTCTCCCGCTTTGCCTGCCGCCACCCACGTGAGACGTGACTTGCCCCTCCTTGCCGTTCGCCATGATTGGGAGACCTCCCCAGCCACGTGAAACTGTGAGTACAATTAAGCCTCTTTCTTTTGTAAATTGCCCAGTCTCCAGCATGTCTTTTATCAGCAACATGAAAACGGACTAATACACTAACAAACCATAAACCAGCACTTCCAGCCCAGATCTTCTCCTGAGAAGGCGAGGGAACACAAATGGCTCCACACTTTTTGGCGGTGTAGTGACAGTCCATTGTCCTGGTGTTTATTGTCACCCCCAGACACCCGGCAGTACATTTCCAAACTCTCGTTCTTTCTTCTCATGTCTGAAGATGAGTATTCTCTAAGGGTCTACTATTATTCCTGTCGTTACCTCACACCTCATTTTAGATCATCAGCCATTGTCTGGGCTTCCCTGATGTCTCCGCAAGGAAAAAAATAAGAGACGGCAAGACTAGGTGTATTGACTTGGTATTTTAAGGCATTTGTGATGGTATCAATGCATCTCTTCCTGATGGCTACACAACTCCATCCGGATATCCTTCCAAAAGCTGAAGTTCAACATGTCCAATAACAAATTCTAATTTACACTAAGCAAAGCATCACACATACACCACAGTTTGCTATGTAGAATAGTTATCACATTTATAATGATGAAAATTATAAATAAAATCTCCAATGACAAAAAAGCTAACTATATTTTTAAAGCAAACATTATAGTGCTAGAAGCAGGCACACACAAACGAATGATCTAAATTTCTTCAAAGAAAAATTTGTACAACAAAGGTTTATTTGGCCCTTTATGGATGTCAGACATTGTGTTCTGCAGATTTGACACAGGAGAGCATATCTGCAACTCACACATAATATTTAGTACTGAACGAATCTATTAAAAATGCTGAAAACCAGTGGCTATCTCTTAGAAACCATGATTATGGTCACTTATGGCCATTTTAAATTTTTTGCTTTCACTTTGTTATTTACTGCAAATTATTTAAAATGTGTGTTTATTGTATAATCAGGAGTTATTTCAAACAAAAAAATACAAAAACTCATGGCTCTCTCCCTCACGTGTTTCTAATCCACTCCCTTTCCCACTTTATTGCCAGTTCAGGGCCTAGCAACAAGAATATTGGGGGCTTCTGTCTCTCCTCTTTCCTCATTGGATCCATTTCTAACTCAGTGATTTCTGCCCTCTGTTTCTGAAATTTCCACCTGTTTTAATCATTCAGCAGGCACTTCTCTGGTGTCTTTAGCTGTAGCGAGCTTCCTCTAACCACCTCTGTCAAAAGCACACCCAATCTCTCCTCCCATCTACACCTCCACTTTCTTCATCGCCATTCCCATCATCACTCATGTGAATGCCAGGCCTACTGTGTCTACACCTCCATTTCGAGTCATCACTCCTCAAATGGCCCATGCATGGGCACTCCTTTCATTGACTTGTAAGCTCTTAAGTCTTGGGGTCCTGTCATCAATTCCTTTCATGCAAGACTGAACACAACATCTAAAATGAATTATCAGGCTGGACTTGGTGGCTCATGACTGTAATCCCAGCATTTTGGGAGGCTGAGGCGGGTGGATCATTTGAGGTCAGGAGTTTGAAACCAGCCTGACCAACATGGTGAAACTGCTAAAAATACAAAAACAAAATTATCTGGGCTTGGTGGCGTGACCTGTAATCCCAGCTACATGGGAGAATGAGACAGGAGAATTGCTTGAACCTGGGAGATGGAAGTTCCAGTGAGCCGAGATCATGCCACTGCACTCCAGCCTGGGCGACAGAGTGAGACTCCATCTCAATAAAATAAAAAGAGTAACTCACATCTTATTTCCCTCATTCAGATTCACTCTCAGCTCTTTCCCCACTCTGCTCTGTGTCCTGAGGGGTTTACGCCATGGGCTCCATCCCTGGACTAGCTGGTCATCAGCAGGATTCATCCAGGGGACCCCGTGAATGATGAAGGCAAAATTAGGGCCTTTGCTCCTCAACCCTCTCTGTGAGAAGCAAGGCAGCCGGGCCCCTCCCCAGCACACCCCACCCTGGAGGCCCACCCTGTCCACATCGCCTCTCACTGCAGGTCCCCGTGAGGTCTTCCTTTGCTCCAGTTCAGTCTGAGAGGAAGAGCCTGCACCTACTCCTAGTAAGTTGTTGTGGCCCCCTGTGACCCGCCCGCTCCTATGAGCAACCCCTTATCAAAATCCTCCAATTGTTCTAGGTGAATATGTCACACATTTCTGGCAGTTCTAACATATTCCAGTAGGTGGTCTGTTCTGCTGGGTGGAGGAGAGCGAGAGAAGAGATGGGCACTGGGAAACCAGAGTGTGTGCTAGCCTGATTGAGATGGGTAAATTTAGAAAGTGTCATCATCATTTTACTTCAAAGACTCTGGATTTCCAGGGTGTCATATATATCAATATTTAAATATAAAGGCAAGAATTCCAGTCCTCCATGGATCAATAGTAATTATTTTAGAATAGTCGGATACATTGATTTATCCGCATCTCTGACCCCGTCCACTAACACGAGTAAGCAGGAGTTGCATGTGTGCTTACATACATGAGGGGCGCGGGGCATCTTGGCCAGGCGGTACCCCGCGATGGTGCTTGCCAGATAACCTGCACTCAGCCTCTTTTCTTGGAGTTTGAGTATTTGATCTTCACGTTGTTACTCATGTCCGTGTTGGTAAACACTTAGGAAAAATGGAAGCGTGGCAGCGTCTTTAATTGTATAGAGTTTATACTAAAGGGCATCAAAATCACCCTCTCTTTTACCTTTTAACATGCACAGAATTTATTACCATTTAAAACAATTTTTCCAAAGTCTCCTCTAATTCCCAGTGGAACTTCTGGAGAAGAGGCGACTGGGCAGCTGTGTGTTGTGCTGGTAGAACTGAGATCGGGTCACCTGATGAAGGAGATGCAGTTTACTTAATAAAAGTCTAATCACTGAGCAGTCAATCTTTACTCTGTGCTGATAAAAAATTGTGTCCAATAAAAAACAAAGCCAGACTTAACAAAGAGAGACGATATTGAGTAGGGATATTGCAAGGAAGAAAAAGTTACTATGGCCACGGAGAGAGGAGGTCATTGCCATGGGGAGAAGCCTCCAGCCATAAGGGCTGCGTGTCTCCCAAGAATTAGGAAAAGGGTTTTTCTTTTCTAAGGAGAAGTAAACAGAGCTAGAGAAACTGGGTGTGTAGGTCCAGGAATGCTTTCCCTCGAGGTTGGTCTGTTCTCAGGCGGGCCTGGTGACAGGGCTGTCTACGGGGCTCGGACTGTGTGTGGGGACCTGGAGAAGGCGGAAAGCTCGGCTCGTGTTTGACTCACAAGCATGATGTCTGACGCATCAGCGGGAATGAGTAATATAGCTAATCATGCACGAGGCTCAGAGTTTGAGGGACTCGTCTGGACTTCTTCTAGGAAAACAGAGGGACACGCTTTGATCTCACCTAAGCCCCATGGGGAGGGTGGTGCCTTGTAGTGAGCCGTCTGCAGGAATACCACGGTGAGATTTCTTACTCTTCACCGTTTTCCAGGATCACAGGGCTCAGGTGAAGTCCAAGACTGTCAGAGGTGTGGATAAAGTTAAAATATTTAACCTTCTCAGGTAAACAGAAGGTAAAATTTTATTGTTCTTTTCCCGAAATATGATAGTAGATATTTTCAGAATAGAGAAGGTAGAAGTGTAATAAAGTCTCCTTAGCTGCAGCTCTCAAAAAAAAAAAAAAAAGCAGAATATATTCTTAATTTTAAAAAAGTGTTTAGGATGTAATTCATGTAATTCACTTAGGGAACCTAATATCTTTTGTAGCACCTGATTAATTTTGAGACATAAGCTTTGGACTCAGAACTGAGTTGGACTCTTGCTTCACTTCACTTCACTGAGCTGCATGGGCTTGGAGGGATGGTATGTTCTGTAACCTCATCTGCAAAATGGGAATAGTTACAGCAACTGTCTCAGAGTGACTGAAAGACCAAGTGAGCTCGTATGTGCAAAATGTTGTCACCATGTCTGCTTCGTATTTAGAAATATTTAATAACTGAGGATTATTCCTATTAATAATATTAATAGATGAATAAAATAATGTTTCCTTTTGCATCTTCATTGCAAAGATAAGAGAGACTACAATATTTAAAAATAAAATGCTGGCTGGGTGTGGTGGCTCATGCCTGTAACCCCAGCACTTTGGGGGCCTCAGGTGAGAGGACTGCTTGAGCTCCGGAATTTGAGACCAGCCTGAGGAACATGGTTGTCTCCACAAAAAATACAAAAATTAGCTGGTGTGGTGGCATATGCCTGTAGTCAGCTACTGGGGAGGCTGAGGCAGGAGGATTAATTGAGTCCAGAAGGTGGAGGTTGCAGTGAACTGAGATCACACCACTCACTGCACCCTAGCCTGGGTGACAGAATGAGACCTTGTCTCAAAAAAAGAAAAAAATAAGTAAAATAAAACATTATATGATTATCGTTAATACAAATGAAGTCATTTGAAGGATATCAACTTTTTATTTCTTTCTAACTTATGGTAATGTTTTAAAATTTAATTGCTATAATTGTTAAAATCAGATAAATGCTTCAGGATAGATATTTTCCTGTTATATGTTCTACCAGGACAGTATTATCAAGAATATATTGAAATTAATGCAAACAAAAATGAACCAAACATAACAAGCATACAATATAATTTTTTTCTTATATTTCACATTTCTAACTGTAGAGAGGAAATATCACATTTAGGTTGAAAATCAATCAATTATAACATTAGAAATGAAATCGTAGAAATAGGAAACTCACAACTTAAAAAGCGTCTTCTTCATGAAATGTACCCTGGCTCTTAAGTACAGTATAGTGCTGAGAATGTCACTGTACTCTTATTACAGGAGGTAATGAGGCCTTAAATTGGGGAAAATTTAAAGACTAGAGTATTTTATTGGTATAACTTTCCAAAATGATTACTTAGGAAGCAATTAAATGGATAATTCATCAGGAGAGTAGAATATGGAAACTGTGGGATTAAAAGTAACCCTTGTCCGGCGGGGCGCGGTGGCTCACGCCTGTAATCCCAGCACTTTGGGAGGCCGAAGCGGGCAGATCACAAGGTCAGGAGATCGAGACCATCCTGGCCAACACGGTGAAACCGCGTCTCTACTAAAAATACCAATGGATTAGCTGGGCGCAGTGGCGGGGGCCTGTAGTCCCAGCTACCTGGGAGGCTGAGGCAGGAGAATGGGGTGAACCGGGGAGGCAGAGCTTGCAGTGAGCCGAGATCGCATCACTGCACTCCAGTCTGGGCGACAGCGAGACTCCGTCTCAAAAAAAAAGTAACCCTTGTCCTTAAACATTATTTCTACCATTTTTACTTATTCCAGTGTGGGTTCCTGTTTCCCAGCCTCCCCATCCCTCACTCCCAAGACTTTCTCCCCGCCTTCCGCAGACTGTTTCACAGCTTCACATCTTTGCACACGCTGCTCCTCTTAACTAGACACATGTGCGCGGAGCGCACCCTAACCCATCCTTGTTCCCCCTGGTTCAGCCACTGTCTTCTCTGAGAAGCCCTATGTGGGATTGCAGCGGGATGTTAATGCCATCGACTCCGGGGCCCTGGACCCTCCGTATCCGGCGCTCCCACTGCTATATTCCCAGTAACAGGTTGAAATGGAGCCACTGTCGTGCGCCTCTTACGTTCTGTGCTGGGAGCTCCTTACAGAGAGAGGCTTAATCTTAGGATCTTTGTGCCTCTAGGATTTGGCATCAAGCTCAGCATAGAGTAGGGGCTGGATAAATGTCTGTTTTATTTCAACGTTTTTATGCTGAATGTCAAAATCTAGACTGTAAGTCAAACATCGAAGCTAGAGGATGCAATATCTTTATGTGAAAGAAAAGCCATCTCTCTTAGAAATACCTTCAGGGGAAGCCATTGTAGGCGCAGAACAAATGTTTCTGGGCACCACATGGAACCAAAGGAAATCGAGTTTTGGGAAGTGGAGTTTTTGTAGCAGGAGCCTTACATAGCACAGGTTGGGGCAGAGGATAGAAATGGTTTCCTATTATTGGAATCCATATGCTATTCCCAAGACAACAGGGGTTCCATTCAGATCTTTTACATATAATTTGGTTGTAATATATTGGTGAAGGTTGGGGGAGTGAATTTTTTTTTTTTTATGACGAGGTTAGGGAAGAATTGAAGAGGAAAAATGGAAGGTAGTAAAAGTGTTCTCCAAAAGGTAAGAGAGAAATGCAGTGAAGAAGAGGGAGGAAGCCGACTTGAGAGACTGAGATACAGAGTGGGTGTGTGTGTTGGGGGGTGTCTGTGAGATCATGAGTATTAAGTCCTGTATTTGCAAGTAGACTAAGTGTTGGGTGGATGAGCAGAATGAGCACGCTCACTCACGGTCACTGTGAAGGCAGCACATTTTTTTTTTTTTTTTTTTTTAATTTTAAGTTCTGGGATACAAGTGCTGAATGTGCAGGTTTGTTACGTAGGTATACGTGTGCCATGGTGGTTTGCTGCACCCATCAACCCATCCTCTAGGTTTTAAGCCCTACGTGCATGAATGCATTAGGTATTTGTCCTAATGCTCCCCCTCCCCTTGCCTCCCACCCCCCAAGAGGCCCCGGTTTGTGCAACACACGTTTTTAAAAATGGTACAGGTAAATTATTTCCAACACAGTGAAAGTGTTTTCACCATGAATTGATGTGCAAGGGGAAAGGTTAGGGCTTTACCATTATTTTTAGAAAATAAGAAAGACTGAAAATGTAAAAACAACGAACCCGCCAATCGATAGAGACTATCACACAGGATGTCTTCTAATTTGGGGCTCTCAGGGGCTCAGGCCTGTGAGCTCTGAATTGAAGCTGCAGAATCCCAGGTCATGGAGCAACGGTTGTAAATCCACAGGCTGAGAAATTCGCCCTCCCAGAACACGCCCTTGCTCACTGAGTCTGAGTCACGTAGTGCAAAGCCTGGCCTTGGATATGAGATTCTCTAATTTACCTGTGATGGAGGCGACCTGGGTCCTCCCCCAGTTAAACGATGCTTGAACAGGGGCACTCGGTGACAGATGCGGCCCCGGCACAGCGACGCTGGCCTTGAGATTCCACATCAGCTTCAGTGTGGACCTGGGAGAGCTATTGCCTTTCGCAGACCCAGCCTGGATTCTATTTTTAGTTTTCTAATCCTTTAATGCTCTTTCCTAGGGGTCTGCGTCCAATATCCTTAAAACATCAAAATTTCCTTCCTCTGAAATGAATGGATGTAAAATACACTGTTAGTATTATAGTAACTGAAATCAACAAGTTACAATTCATGACTGTTGCTTCATTTTTTTCTAATTTTAAGCGCTTAATGAATCTGTTCATGTTGTTCCAATATTCCTTAATGATTTACTGTATAATGATTTATTTTTAAAGTGTAGAACCTTCTTCAAACAGCGACCACTGAGTATCATTTCCTCAGACGATTTGTGAGTCTCCATGCATGAGTCTATGGCTAAGGTTGAAATTTAGAAGTTGGCAGCATCTAACCAAGGACGTATTGAAAATTACAATAAAATGCCCGAATTGTCTCTTTATGTGGTTATGTAAACTGATGTTAATTTTTGTGCGGGGAAATAGAAGGGGGCCACTACAGCAGAATGGCAGAGAGATGCCTCTGCAGCAATAGAATGAATACTTGCTTTAAAAAAAACGTCAAAATGTGGATGTGCCTCCAATCATTTAAAAAATAGAAGGTGATAAGTTGAAAATGTCAGGTAATTGGCAGACAGATAGAAAGTTAAACTGTGTCCTCAGTGAAGAAAATTAACCAGCAGCTGCCAGCAGGGACCCCAAGGTCATGTGAATGCCAGAATCAAGCAAAGCCCAATCATTCAGAGGGGGCTCTCGGCTGAGATTTCCCCTCCCTGGTCATTTTCAGATCTCTTAGGAACTGCCCTGAACTACTGCCAACATGTGTTCATTTCTAAAAATTACATAGATTGTGATTTATTACCCATCACACTACAAAAATCCACTGCGAATTAAATCAGCCCTTTGTTTAAATTGCTCCCCGGCAATGCGCATCATATCATCATAAATGACATTGAAGTTATAATCTGCAGCCCTCGGCCTCAGCCGCTGATAAGGCCCCACCATGGGACGATCAATACTTACTATTCATTTTTGAAATTATCTCCACATTGATCCCTGAACAAGCGCCAGCAACACAGAGGCACAGTGCCTTTAATACAATAATTATATAAAGGTTTACAGGCTCATCCTCCCAGCCAATAAAAGCTGTCAACTGGCAGGGACAGTTACAATCCTATAATCCATCAAAACGCTGTTCTCTGACCTATGGGCTTCTGGGCTTTCAGAGACCACGATAAACATGCCGGTGCCGGAGAGGAGAGCCGCACAGACCAGCTAAACAAAGGCTGCAGATGGATGCCACCGATTAACCAAAAATCCTCCAAGTAGCCTGGTGTACTGTTTTCTGTTAATGAAGGAAACAATGAAGGATTGTCTATTTGCTAATTGTCATTTACTCAGAAGGAGTGCAGCTAGCCACTTTGCTGTTTTATTTTTTGGTCTTTAATTGATCAGGTTTGACTTTGAACCGGATGATGTATGGTAATGAAGTAAGCCCACAGAAATCATGGTGCAGACAGGTATCTTAGGAGAGGAACAAGTGAGTATCTGAGAGCAGGGAAGGGAGACGATCAATGGGCAGGACAAATAGTGTCAGCGCTCACAAAACAGGCACACACATGTGCAGTGCACATGTTCCCACACCCAAATATTCATACACATACACAGGCACCCACAACACACACAAATGCACCCACAAAAACATACGCACATACACATATGCACGCATATATACACATACATATAAACCGGCATATACAAACACATATGCACATACACGTGCAGCATGCACACACACACACATACACATGCAATACACATACACATCTACACACATGTACACATGTAAACACAATACACAAGTACATACACATAGACATAGATACATGCCCCACCCAAGACACACACAAACACACATGCCACACACATGTACACATGCAACACATATCTCTGCACACACATGCACACACACATATACACACACGCACATCTCTACACAGAGACAAATACACCCCCCCACACAGCTATGCACACAGAAACACATGCACACACAGACACACAGGTACATGCATATACACACACTCAAACACATCGCCCACAGGAACACACACGTACTTAAACACACCCCTACACATCCACACACACATACACCATACAGAATGACAGTTACAAGGCTTCCTGCTCCAGTTTCATTGGATACTGTGCATTCACTAAAGAAATCTTGCAGCTTGTCCAGGCCTGAGTGTTTGTATTGCCGTTAAAATACCACAGAGTCATTTGCTGAATCCGTTTAATGTGCCATTGAATTAAATCTTGCTTAGGAAAATATTAATAGGCTGAAAAAAGTTAACTGAAACTCCTTTGCATTTTTGATTAATTTTTAACTGTTTTCAATTCTGATTTGAAAAACACAGTTATTGTAGGAGTATGACGGGGGTGCTGGAGGGAGAGGCACATTCCATGAGGGTGTAGGGCCCAGATGGCTGACTTCCTCTCCCAGCTGAGCAGCAAGGGGGCCGTCACCCCGAGTGCTCTGGGTGGGGGAGGGTTGAACAGAGACTGGTGTGGGACGGCCATGGAGCCTTTGTGCGTGCACCGATTTAGGGTGTGCAGGTGCTGAAGAAACACAGCTTCGATTTCAATATGGGCTTAGATCTCAGTGACTTTAACTCTTACCTTAGTCCAAGGTCTGACTTTCAGGTCTCCACTTGAATTCCTCTGCTGCCTGAGGATTTAGCCAACCTGTATCAGAGGTGGTGTGCGTCTCAATAGTGTTAAACATGACAAGCTACTCACTTTTCAAAGAATTTTGGATAATTTGTTCATCTTTTAAAGTTGCTAATGTCAAAATATTCAGGAGAAATGATCCCCTGGTGTGAAGGGAGCGGGCTCATGTTATTTTTGTCCGAGTAAATGTTTCTACTTTCTGAGTGGTTGAATAAGATTTTAGATAAGATGATTTGAGAAAACTTGGCAGACCAAGTTTATCTACTGTGGGCCAGAACAAGCAAATTGCAGGGCTACACATGGTGGGCAGAAAGTATCAAATCATAGCAATGCGATGAATGCAGAAATTCTTTAAAAAATATATCAGATTTGGAGAGTTTCTAAATTTTTTTTTTTTTTTTGAGACGGAGTCTTTTTCTGTTGCCCAGGCTGGAGTGCAGTGGCATGATCTCAGCTCACTGCAAGCTCTGCCTCCCAGGTTCACACCATTCTCCTGCCTCAGCCTCCCGAGTAGCTGGGACTACAGGCACCTGCCACCATGCCCAGCTATTGTTTTTTTTGTATTTTTAGTAGAGATGGGATTTCACCATGTTAGCCAGGATGGTCTCAATCTCCTGACCTCGTGATCGGCCCGCCTCGGCCTCCCAAAGTGCTGGGATTACAGGCGTGAGCCACCGCGCCTGGCCAGGTTACTAAAATTTATGTTAGGCCTTGATATCTTCTGATAGATGAATTTTTAAAGTATTTTTTAAAGCTACATTGCATGTCAATTACAAGAATGCACTGGAGATAGAAAAATCGGGAAAGCATGAGCCCCTCTTTGGAAGCACCCACGGTTGAGAGGGGGCAGCTGAGATGTGAGGGACACCCCAGAAGCGTAGTGTGCACGTGACCTCCACAGTGACAAGCAAACCCAGCTCCCAGAGGAAGGGGCACGGGGAGCCTTCTGAGGGAAACCAGGGTCTAGAGGGCACTGTCCTGACATCCCGAGAAGCAGGTGTCCCACGGAGGGGTCATCCACCACCCGCCATGCTTTCCTGGGTCTGTGCACGCTGCCTCTGCCAGAGGACCTCAGTGAGCAACTGACAGCAAGTGGAGGGTACAGAACCTGTGGAAAAATGCAGAGGGAGTCACAGTGGATGCTCCTGCATCCTCACAGAGCATTTGGTGGCATGGACAGCGGCAACTTTCTGTTTCAAACCTAAGTGAACGTCTCAATGTTGGCTCCTGCAGGCTCCTCTAAGGCATAGCACCAGATGTTGTCTGCAGGGGTTCAAAGTTAGCCCACAGGGACATTGCCGATTCCGGCCCATGTCCAACCTGCCCCCTCACCCTCTTCCTCTGGCTCTTCCAGTGCCAGCTTTGGGCTGCAGACTCAGCACACGCCCATAACCAACTGTCCTGCTTGGACACCACTGCAAGAGGGTGGACTGTCCTCTGTGGTAGCAGCACCAGGCAAGGGCTGCAGAAAAGTTGCTCGAGGAAGGCATAGGAATGCCAAGAGCTCCTGACCAGGGTCCTTCACTGTGACGAAGACCCAGATGTCTATCCTGCCCTTCCTTACAAACGTCTACAAATGATCAAAACACATGCAAAACTCTAAGGGAAAATGTAAAACAAAAGAAGCTTGTTACTTCCCAGAAAAGGAAATTATGCAACTGAATTGAGAATTGGGAATTGATAATGAAGGCAAAAATCTGTTTTAAAATTCTCTCCCAAGAGGCTCTATTTGGAAGTGATGGTGCTTTTTTGAGATGTGTATTTCGTATGAGGAATCCCACTAATCAGGACTCCATCCCGCTTCTAGAGAAAGTTTGAAGCTTCTGTCAGCACAAAACCATGAAACGAGTCACAGAGAACTCACGAGAGGCTTCTGTGGGCCCACGGCAGGCTCCACGCTGTTCTCTCGTCGTTCACACCTGCCTGCTGCACACCCCAGTTCTCACACGCGCCGTTCTGGTCTCCTCCCTGCTCACAGGGAGTTCCATGGTAAACAGGTAAGTCTGTTCACACCTCTGTTTGCTTACAAACCCTCAATGGCTTGCCAGTTTCTGACAATAAAGCCCAACATTCTTTTCTGCCCCAATTATTTAAATTTATTTATTTATTCTTAACTTTCATTTTGGTTTCAGAGGTACAGGTGCAGGCTTGTGGTACAGGTAACTCGTGTGTCACAGTCCTGTAAGGGAGTGGGACTTTGTATAACCATCTCCCACATATTCACTTAAACGTGGGGCAAGCGCCAGCAGGAGGGAGGACTAGAGCAGTAGGGCAGCTGGCACCAGACAGGTCCTATAAGCTGGGATGTGGAGAGTTACTAGGATGAAAGTAAAGGTGGGGAAGGGAAGAATGGAGGTTGAGGCATTCAAGATGAAGGAATCTGTAGCGCAAGGTTCCAGAGTAGGGGACCACAGGGCTGTGGAGTACGGAGATAAGGCTGGGGTATCCTGGCCAAGGGTAAAAGTGGTACAGAATGAAATCACTGAGCTTGGAGGAGCCTGCTCTAGGTCCATAAAGACACATGCACGTGTGTGTTCATCACAGCATGAAGACATTTGCATGTGTGTGTCGGTTGGAACATAAAGACACAGGCACCTGTGTGTCTGCCACAGCATAAAGACACATGCACGTGTGTGTCCATGGCAGCATAAAGACACATGCACACATATGTCCATGGCAGCATAAAGACACTTGCATGCATATGTCCATCACAGCACTGTTCACAATAGCAAAATCATGGAATCACCCTAAATGCCCATCAACAGTAGATTGGGTGCAGGAAATGTGGTACACACACACCATGGAATACTACATAGCCATGAAGAACAACAAAATTATGTCCTCTTCAGCAACATGGGAGGAACTGGAGGCCGTTATCCTTCGAAACCTAATCCAGGAACAGAAAATCAAACACTGTACATTCTCACAAAAGGGAGCTAAGCTTTGACAATTCATAGACACATGTACATGAGGGTGGAGGGTGGAAAGAGAAAGAGGAGTGACAAACGGATTCTATCAGGTACTAGGCTTATTACCTGGATGACAAAATATTCTGTACACCAAACTGTGACACACGAGTTACCTGCACCACAAGCCTGCACCTGTACCTCTGAAACTAAAATGAAAGTTAAGAATAAATAAATACATTTAAATAATTGGGGGAGAAAAGAATGTTGGGTTTTATTGTAAGAAACTGGCAAGCCATTGAGGGTTTGTAAGCAAAGCAGAGGTGTGAACAGACTCACCTGTTGACCATGGAACTCCCTGGTAGCAGGGAGGAGGCCAGAACGGCGCGTGTGAGAACTGGGGTGTGCAGCAGGCGAATGTGAACGAGGAGAGAACAGCGTGGAGCGGCCGTGGGCCCGCAGAAGCCTCTCGTGAGTTCTCTGTGACTCGTTTCACGGTTTTGTGCTGACAGAAGTTTCAAACTTTCTCTAGAAGCGGGAAAGAGTCCTGATTAGTGGGATTCCTCATACGAAATACACATCTCAAGAGAGCACCATCACTTCCAAATAGAGCCTCTTGGGAGAGAATTTTAAAACAGATTTTTGCCTTCATTATAAATTTTTGCCTTCATTAAGAACTTACAGGACTGTAAGTTCTTAAAGACAGCAAAAAGTCATTTTCATTTGATGATGATATTTCTAGTGCAAAACACAGTGACCTAAAACTGCTGCCACTCCACAAATATTGTCAAATGAATAAAAGAGTGATTCCTGGCTGGGCGCGGTGTCTCATGCCTGTAATCCCAGCACTTTGGGAGGGAGAGGCGGGTGGATCACGAGGTCAGGAGATCAAGACCACCCTGGGCAACATGGTGAAACCCCATCTCTTCTAAAATACAAAGAATTAGCCCAGCGTGGTGGCGGGCGGCTGTCCTCCCAGCTACTGGGGAGGTTGAAGCAGGGGAATCACTTGAGCCCGGGAGGCGGAGGTTTCAGTGAGCTGAGATCGCATCACTGCACTCCAGCCTGGCAACAGAGCGAGACTCCATCTCAAAACAAAACAAAACAAAACAAGACAAAAAAAGAAAAAAAAAAAGAGTGATTCCTACTCAGGTCATTCTGACCACAGGGTTAAGCCTCTACCTGAAGTGTTATAGGTCTCTAATGTTATTTTTCATCATCATCAAATGAGGAGCATATTTTTTATTGTGCTAAAAAATACACAACAGATCTTAACAGCTGAACCAGTTTTCAGTGCAGTTTACTAGCATGACGTATATTTGCAGGGCTGTGAAACAGAGCTCCACAGGATCCTCCCCAGCCACGGCCACATCTGACAGCACCCGCGAGGCACCAGGCTTCCAATTTCTCCACATCTTTGCAACACTTGCTCCTTTCTGTTTTCATGGTTTTAATAGTTGCCATCCTAATGGGAGTGCCAGGTTACTCACTGTGGTTTTCCTTCTTGTATCTGACCTTTTCTGATATTGAGCACCTTTTGGAGCTTTTTAAGTTCGAGTTCAGTGAGGGCTTTTGTTGTGATTGTCTGATTCCCGTTTAATTCATGACTGCTGCATCCCCAGGAGCCTGTTATTGAGGTTGGTGTTCACCTAGAGAGTGTGCGTATGTGACATTTGAGAAGTCTACGTAATGCTCAGAGAGTGGAAACTGAGTCCAGTATCTATGATCTTTAGACTACGTAATACCTTTAAGACTTCAAATGCCCATGAGCAGTCTTTCTATTTGCATCGCTAATTAATCTCACCATTCTGCTTCTCCACCTTTCCTGCTTTCGCGGCTGGTTAATTCTCTGCGGCGGGGGCTGTCCTATGCAGGGTATAGCCATGCCCTGACTTCTCCATATCAGACAGAAGCATCCCTCTATTCTAGCTGTGGCAACCATTTCTTCAGCACTCCCAAATATTGCCTCATGTTCCTTGGTTGGTGCGAGGGTGTTTGAGAACCCGTACTGTTGTTTTTTCTATTACTAAAATTCTATATTCACCTTCATAAGCAGTAGGCCATTTTTGGCAGAGCACCAGCCCACATTGGGGCTGGGATCCTGATCTTTGGTCTGAACCATGTAGCCAGGGCTTCCCATATTTTGGATGTGCAGGCTGCTGAGTGGCCTGATCTTTGCCAGGGAGGTCTCTCCCCATTTCACTCAGTCGATATTTTGTTCTTTCCTTTATTCCTGAGCTGTTCAGCATGAGGCCACTCAGATGGAGCATGAGCAGAGATGACTCTAATAGTTGGTGCCAACACAGTTTCTCTGAGAAGCTGAAATAGAGGACTGGTGTCCGCTGAGGAGGTCTGAGGAGAGGAGGACTCAGAGCAGCCAAGTGAGGATTCAGGAGCATGACTTTCGAGAGCAGAATGGTAAGGTGCGTGCTCAGATTCCGTGGAGGCAGCATCAGGGCATCCACTCTTGCCTGCAGTGCTACACTGCAGTCCCATTCTACACCACCTTCCCACACACATGAGGATCCCAAGTCTTGGAGGGGCAGGACTGCAGTTTTATGAATGCCGAATGTTTCCAAAATCTCTTCTGGAGAGGGGATGTAGTCTCCACTGGAGAGAGACAGCTGGAATTAGCTGACAGGGATTTGAGAAAAGTTGGATTCAGGTCATCCAGGGAGGTGCTCAGTCGACAGAAAGAAGCTCTTTCCACTCTCATGGGGTGGGGAGGGGAAGGTGTTTGCAGCAGGAAAAGCCAGGGACATTGGAGAAATTCTTGGTTCAACAAAAAGGGGTTATTATCCATAATGGCACTACCATTTTTTCTGAATTAGGTACTTTTTAAAATGTAACTTTTGAAGTCTACTCCCCAAGTAACTACGTGTGATTCATCAGGGCCGTTCTTCTGAAATAACAATGATTAGAGACACCCCGACCGTGTGAACAATCACTAAAAAGGTGGGACTATCCATTATTTTTCTTTTCTGTTTTTTTCAAGGATGGTCTTCCGGAATATTCATTCAATTTATGTGCGGATAGGGTAGCCCAGGAGAAAGCTGAACAAACTGGAGTGCCACCAGTACAGTGGGGTTCGTCAGAAGTCTCTCCAAAGTTTCAGACATGGGAAGTTTGCCCACCAGGCTCCGATGCTGTGATCCTTCCAGGGAATGTCTTGTTCAATAACATCTCACTTCCCCCATGAATCATTTCTGATTCTCAGCATTCCACTAGATAATCGGGCGGGATTGTGCTCACATGCGGTCATGTAAAGATATATATGAAATCCTCAACATCCTTGAGGTGCCTTGTCTTGTATTTTTATTTAATTGCCTTCGACTTGTAACAATGGGGAAGTACTGAGCTGTGGAGGAACAGCGGTGGCCAGAACAGCAGACGATGTATCTATTATCTCGTGTGCATGAAGGTCGTCGACCTATGACAGTTGGAGTAGCAGAAACATTAGAAATCATGTGCAATTTAATCTTTACACAAATAAAGGAAAACTATCACAATGCCTGAATAATGAAGACTCCCAGAGAAAAAGAAAGGCCTGTCCCCGAGGATGCTCTTCATTTTCTCTCCGGGACTCGGCGCGGCACGCACGCGGCGAGATTCACTCCGGGCTGACACACGTATTAATGGTATTCTGGCTGGAAGAGAGTCAATGTTCTCTGGTGATTGCCGTGTGCAGCTGTGACTCAGTTCTCCTCTCCCTCACTCATTACTGCCTCATGTCAACTCCCGGAGACCATTGTTCCCTGAAAAACTGTCATCCAGAATGAAATGAACTATTTTCCCTTCTATTTCAATTGAGAATGTTTCATGTCCCTTACTTTTACTTTTCAGAATACACTGCTGTTTCCTAAATCTTTTAGAAAGTTACAAAGACAAGACACATGGGTTCTAAGTCAACATGAAAAGGAAGTTCAAACACAACTCTGAGAGTTATAAATTGGGGGTGTTTGAGGCAGAAGTAAAATGTCGAGATGCCATGGTGTGTGACCACAAGGAATGCTTATTGTGTGAACTGTCTTAGAAGGCGTGAGGTGCAGCAGGAGGAAGTGGGGGGTGCACTCAGCCTGGGTCATGTTGGAGCATTCCTCTCCGTGCATGGCCCCCGGACCAGGCGCTCGGTGGGCATTCAGGAAAGCGCTGCCCCTCTAGCAGGAGCAGGATTCAGCCTTGATCATGTAGGAGAATTCCTCTCCATGCACGGCCCCCGGACCAGGCGCTCGGTGGGCATTCACTAAAGTGCTTCCAGCAGGAGCAGGATTCAGGGCAGACACAGAATCTCTCTGCCTGCATCAGCCTGTACCCTTTCTATGAGACAGAGACAAAACGGAGGAACCCCCTCAGGCCACACAGCATTCCAGCCACCACTTCAGAAGACTCCACACACCCCTAAAACGGGAATAAAGGGTCACAGTAGAACCCGGTGGGAGAATGGCATGGCAGGAGAAAGAGCAAAGCCCAGTCAGAGGCAGTTGGTTCCTTTAAAGCCTTGCCTTTGTCCTATTTAACTGCATCATTAACTGTAGGATCACTTTAGATTTACAAAAGTGTTAGAAGAGGACCTGCCTAGCTTCCACCCCACCCTCCTGTTGTCAGAGCCTCCAGTTACTAGGGTGTGTTTGCCACAACTGAGGAAGCGGCACTGGGCCAGTGGTGTCAGCTATGCTCAGGTTTATCTGGATTTCATTAGCTTTTCCCTAATGCCCCTTCCTGGTCCCGGATCCCACCAAGGACACCACCTCACGCCTAGTTGTGGCGTCTCTTTCAGATCCTCTTTGCTGTGACGTTTCTCAGACTTTCCTTGTTCTCGATGGCCTTGACAGTTTTGAGAGATACCAGTCAGGTATTTTGTAGAATGGCCTTTAACTGGAATTGGTCTGATGGTTTTTTCAGGATCTACCCCCCTCCCTTTTTCACACGTGGTATGTGCATGTAAGCCTGCCTGTGTACATGCCTCAATCTCTAATTATCTATCTGTCTGTCTGTCTATCTATCCATCCATCCATCCATCTATTGTCTATCTATCTATCGGTCTATCAGTCGATCTCTGTCTTTTTTCCTATCTACCTACCTATCTGTCTGTCTATGTATCATTTATTTCTATCTCTGTCTATACACTTACCTCTATTTATCTGTCATCTACCTTTCTCTATTATCTATCTCTGTGTATCAACTACCCATATCTATCTCTATTGATTATCTGTCTATCATCTATATCTATCTATGTATCTTTTTGTCTGTCTGCCTATATAGCATCTATTTCTATCTCTGTCTATACATTTACCTCTATACATTTACCTCTATTTATCTTTCATCTACCTTTCTCTATTATCTACCTCCATGTATCAACCGTGCATATCTATTAATTATCTATTATCTATCTGTCTATCATCTATCAATCATCTATCTTTTCCTCTAACCACCCCCTCCAACAGTGAGAAACTTGGGTTCCACCATCCACCATCCATTTTTTGATAAGTTGTTTAATCTCTGTCTACAAGTGCAGAATTTTCATGAGCAACTACAGTGCCAGTGAATGCTTTGGGCAGTGGCTCTCGGAGCCTCCTACTCCCCGCTTGCTCCTGGTACATCCCAGTACAAGATGCTCTGACCCCACAGCCATGCCAGGCTCACAGAAGGTGCCTGGGCCCTGGCTCTTGGCACAGGCCCTGTGTGCTGTTTCTGGGAGGAGAGCCACGACGTGCGCCTCTGTCAGGCACGTGTACGAAAGGCAGATGGGTCCTGCGTCTGCGACCACCACCCAGCACCAGCCCCCTACCCTGCACAGCTGCGCCACCCTCCCCAGGCAGCCTCGCCAGGGCCCTGCTCGTCCTGCTCCCCACACCCTGCTCAGTTCAAATTAATCCCATCGCACCATGCTGTCCACACAGCCCTGCCACAAATTGCTCTCAGTCCTTTTTCATGAATTAGTTATAATGGTCGTGTTTATTTAAATTTCAGCTAACCAGTATCCTAAAACTATTGAAGCTTTATATGTATTTATTTATTTTGCTTTGTTTTCATGCCAGGCTGATTAGAAATTACCTCTTACTGGAAACCGAATGTAAATGGAGGGACTCGTTTGCCAAATAGAAAGTGTGTTTTTTAAAACTTGTTTGTTTTGTTTTCCCTCTATGAAGTGGACGTTTTCCTCATGTGATTAGACAAAAAGAATGAGACTGTGGTGTGCATTTCTGAGAGAAATACGGAGCAGCTCTGAAGGGGGAGGGCTTGGGCTTTGCATGAAGAATTTAACGATGGTGACTCTCCATGAAGGCGCCAAATCGCTAACAGAAGCAGATACTTTCTTAAGTCTACTTGTCCTTCTCCATTGGTGTTCTGAGACGTGTTATTATTGTGTTAAATGTGTATGTTTAGCTACTTCTAGCCTAAAATGGCTCTCCAGTATAAAAGAATTGCACTTTAGAAAATGAAAAGCTTTATAGAGCCGTTTACTATATCAAGTGTGTTATTCTTTGTTTATTTCCAAATAAACTATCATTTAAGCAATGACTTTTCAAGATAGCCCATCAGTCCTGGTTTCTTTCTGACTTAAGAATATTCATAAAATATATTGCTACAAATTCTAATCAATTTACTCATCATAAAAATAAGCTTCCACATTTGCAGTATCAAAGGCTATTAATATCAGTTTTGAATATCAGAATTCTTTAAGTTCACGTGAATGACCTTTCTCATGCTAGATGCATCAGGCCCCTCCTGAAGTCCCCAACAGCACACATTCATTGAGTTGTGAATTCTGGGGCAAAGACTATGACTCTGGACCCTGCATTCAATTGGGGAGGGGAAAACTACCCTCTACTAGAGTATCACTGAAGGAAGAAATAGAAGCTCTGAAATGTCCCTTCTCAATAATGTTGGGAAAGGAAGGTTGGGACATTCATCCCCATGACAACTTGGAGAAAGCATAAGTATCCAATTGCTAACATTGATTGTTTATATTATAGAATGAGTTTAATTTTTTATGATGTCTAAAATATGGTCGAGTCACAGCAGTAAGTTCTGATTTTGAGTTCTGCTCTGCTCCGAAGCTGAAGGACAGTGCATGAGATTTTATAAAGACTCAGAGCAGAGACACAGCTCCTCCTGCACCAGAGAAATGCATCTCCGTGAGCCCCGATGGAGCCAGCATGCTGCTGGGTGCTGAGGAGCAGGCAGAGGCACCCAGGATGGTGGTCCCCAGGGACAACGGAGGCACAGAACAATGCATGAGGGGCCGCATGACAGGGCCAGGATTGGTCACTCAGTCAGCAAAAACACTGGAAGAAAACAAAACAACTTCAGACTCTCTGCTGCTTTTCCATAATATATCGGCCCAAAGACGACAACAAAGGAAAAGGAGGCTGATGAGGAAACAAAAGGATCTGTGGCTCTTGGTTCACTGAGTGTCTCATCAACAAAACCCCAGCATCATTCCTGGCAGATGCCCTAGCCTGGCCAGGGCTGGGATGGGCAAAATTCACCGTGGGACTCTTGCTCGAGAGAGGGAGATCAAAGCCGGAAATGCGTACCCAGAATGGCCATGCAGACTAAAATTCCAATTCTAAGAATACTTTTAAAATCTAAGGTACAACAAAGGAAAGCTGGAAAAATATTTAAAAAGGGATGAAAGGGCAAGAAAAATTCAACCCGCAACCTCAAGTGGTTTATAATCTGTGTTCTGCTGCTTCCCAGAGCCGCTTCAATCTTCAGCTCAGAGTCTACCAAACACTAAAATGCAACGAACACCGAGTTCATACTTATTTTTTTAATTAGCTGCCTCTTCCATTTGATTAATACTGCCTCCTAATTTAATTGTAAATTGTATTTCTGGTTTATATTTCGCTTCTCCCTCCTGTCGTACCTGGTGACCATCTTCATTAATCATATTGTAGCTTTTTAATGACTCTCATATGCCAGTTTGTGGTGAACAAGACTTGATGTGAAGGCATCTTCATGAAATCATTCATAATCTTGTAACTATTGGTTTATTTTCTGTAACTACCTGTAAAGGTACACCAAAAAAATGAAAGATTTCCCCCACAATGTAATGGGGCAGAACTATGTTTACATAGATTTCTGAGGATGGCTTGGGACGCCAAATTCTGCTTGTGTTTGGAATTTCCATTTCACTGGGCTTAGTGAGGGCACCCACGTTTTGCAATCCTGTGCCCTAGAATCTAACATAAACATTCTTCTAATTGTTTGACATTAAACTACAAATTTGTGTTTTTGTGTCTACTCAAATATAAAACGTCTTTGGGAAAAATACAGGGAATGGTTCGTTAGAGCTGCTTCTATTCTTGTGTCTAAGTCCAAATGGCCAATTTAGGAGGACATCTCTGAATATACACCCCAGGCAGCAGGACCAAATTCAAGATTTCTGATTCTGCTGCCTGGGATGTAACCCAACGTATCAGGCACCAAATGGGCTTGCTTTTATGTTTTTTCGTTTCCATTACTTGGTAGAATCTCTTTTATCTTGGACTCCCCTCACATTCCAGCCTCTTTGTTTTCATAAGTGGAATGGCATTTGTAGGCTAAGCCAAGGACAAAAAGGAAGGCCGTGTGAGGTCACATTGTGACATAGTCAGTGACTACCCAGAATATCTTTGGCATCCCAAATAGAAATTTCCAACGGCAAATAACCAGGCATGCTTGAAATCCATAAGCGTGCACTCTGCCTCATTGCGCTTCCACACGACATTGTTTCTCCTTGACACATCGCAAGCCTCAAATCAATGCTGATAGACACAAGAACCCTCTGGCGTCCCCTGTAATCTAGGATTTCCCGCGATGTTACTTGCTGCTCTATTTACTCTTTCTTCATGGAAAATATTATAAGTGGTTTGGTTAAGCGCACCCTAAGCTGGCCACATTGCTGTCCTTATAAAATAACAAGTGCTCCATATTTTACACCTCTAAGCATGACATTTCTCTGGAAATTTAGATCCATAGAGTCTCTGGATAACAATAGATTGATGGCAACTGTCTTGAGTCAGGATTCTCAAGGAAAAGTGCTTGCAAACCTCACAACCAAGATCATGGTGTTGGTACCAGAAAAGGTCTGGGAAGGGATGGATGGGGCAGTCCACAGGCGGGATAAAACCTCCAGAGCTGCTCAGCCGTCATCTGGTTTGCAGCCCTCCTACTCAGCATTTCACCTCCAAGGGTGCGGGGACCATGTCCACCCGGCCTTCCCTCAGCCTCTTACTTGGATGGGGGAGGTGAGAACAATGCTCCTCACTCTTCTCTTGGTGCCACTGTGGACAATTGCTAATAAAAGTAATTAGTAAACACTTGGGTTATTAAAGAGTAGGGTTATGATGTCAGCATAAATAATGAGACTCTGAGATCACTGGCACTGGGGTAGACACGTTCAAAAGCTGTCCCCGAGTCATACCACCGTACTCAGGGAAATCAGAGCCCTGCTCCACATGGGAGGAAAGCAAGATATCCTAAACAGCCCTGTTTCCCTATGCCAGTCACAGACAACCTGAAATACAATAAAAAGGAAGAACCAGGCTTCAGTTTGTTTCCATCAGGGTTTGTCGTTGCAAACCTCAGAAATCAACTCAAGCTAATTTAAATAGAAGATAACTTCCCAGAAGACGTTGGCTTACAGAATCATGGGGGTAATCAAGACTAGAGGTGGCAGAGCAGGCAGACAGCCAGCAGCACCTGCCCTGGGAGGAAAGTCAGCCACCAGCATGTGCCCTTGGGAGGGAAGATGGCTACCAGGAGCTGTTCTTGGGAGGGAAGACACAGTTGTCAGCCCAGCTGGGCGAAGGCACTGCGCCTCCCATTGGGCACTGGCGACTGAGATCTGGACCGTCCTAGGCTGTGGCGGACAGCACTTTGGCCAGCTCAAGCCAGAGGTGGGCTGTGTTCTGATGCAGAGGCCAGGTCACATGTGACTACACTAAGCTATGAGCACGACTTGATGGGGGAGCAGGCTTGTCTGGTAGAAGGGAGGTCAAGTCACACTGGAAAGGTTGCAGGAGGCTGGGGCTCAAGGAATGAGGACCATGAGGGACCATGAGGTCACTTCCCTCGGGCACACAGGTGTCATCAATGCACACAAGGAGTGTGACTGGGGGTGCCGTGTCCCCTGTATCCAAACCACCTGATGAAACAAGCTCACAGGCAAGTCTGCGTGGGCATGATGAGGCCACCGAGCCATCAGGCTGCAGCTCTACCTGGAACTTGGCATCGGGCACTGTGAAGCTGAATTCTGATTCTTTGTGAATTTCCCAGGTGTCCTGGCTTCCTAAGGCTGTTATAACAAAGTGCCACAGTCTGGGAGTCCTAAAACAACGGGAATGTATTCTCTCCGCGTTCTGCACACTGGAAGTCTGACTTCCCCATGTCAGCAGTGCTATGGTCCCTCCGGAGCTTTTGGGGTTGACCCTCCCTCGTTTCCTCCAGTGTCCGGGACCCCCAGTGGTCTGATCCCTGGCATTCCTTGGCTCCTGGCTGCATCCTTGCTGTCTCCGCCTCCGTCATCCCATGGCCTCATCCTTCACTCTGGGTCTCTGTCCGTATTTTCCTCTTTTTAGAAAGTCATCCCCATGATTGGATTTAGGGCCGGCCTGATCCAGCGTGACCTCCTCTTAACCCAACTGCATGTGTGCAGACCCTGTTTCTAATTAGGTTACATGCACAGTTTCTAGGTGTGCATGTTTGCAGGGACCCTACTCAGCCCAGGGTACAACGTTCTGAAGAGCACCCTGGGGAGAGAGTTTGGAGACCTGAGTCGAGGTCCTGGCTTCTGCAGGGCTTATACCTCCAGGCTTCACTGCACCATGTGGGCACTGAGGCAAGTGATACCCCAGGTCCTTAAGCACTGTTGCTCTGTGAGTCTGTGGACTCACTGGGCTCAGCTAAGATCTCTGCCCTCTTCTGTAAGTACTAGCATGCAAACTAGCTGTCTTAGTCTGCTTGCTCTTCGGTAATAAAATAGCACAGACTGGGCGACTTAAACAACAAAAATCTACTTATTTATTCATTTATTTATTGGAATCAGGGTCTCTCTGTCGCCCACTCTGAGCGCAGTGGTGTGATCTCAGCTCGACCTCGACCTCCCGGGTTAAGGCGATCCTCCCTTCTCAGCCTCCCAAGGAGCTGGGACCACAGATGCATGCCACCACCCCTGGCTAATAATTTGTAATTTTTGTGGAAACAGGGTTTCACCATGTTGCCCAGGCTGGTCTGGAACTCCTGGGCTCAAAAGATCTACCTGCCTCAGCCTCCAAAACAAATTTGTTTTCTCAGTTCTGAAGGCTGAAGGTCCAAGCTTGTGGTGCCATGGGGCTGGTTGCCTGTGACCTCTTTCCTTGGCTTGCAGATGGCACCCTCTGGCTGCACCTGCACATGGCCTTTCCTCTGTGTGCCGCCCCTGGTGACTCTGTGTGCCCAGAGTTCCCTTCTTATAAGGACATCAGCCAGACTGGCTACGGGCCTCTACCAACAGCTTCACTTTAACTTGCCTACCTCTTTAATGGCCCTATCTCCAAATACAGCTGCCTTCTGAGGTACTGGGGGTCAGGCCTTCAACCTGGGAATTCAGGGGACAGAACTCAGCCCATGCCTGTGGCACTCCTGCTTTCCTAACACACCCTGCTTCTTGCAGTCTTTGTGTGTTGGAACAGCCCAGAGACACTTTTTAAAAAATCTACACATCCCACAAGTTGTGTGATCTACCCTTAATATTGTCATGCTGCAGGAGAATCATTTCATGCACAAATAAATACATGTGCTGAGCATGCCATCAGCAAGCCATGAGTGCAGAGGGCTGGAGTTGTACGACACACACAGAACAGAGGCGGCCTGGCACCACGGCACAGCGTTTCTGGAATCCCCGCAACACTGAGCAAAGGATTCTGTTTTCAAATTGGTTTTTTTGAACCATATTACTTTTTGAAGCGATGTTGGTATATTATGAAAAGGTGAAGCACACTACTTTGAAGAGTTGTTTCTGGAATAAATCCTGATTTACACATAGCCAAACCCAATTCTTCTGACCTGAGTGAGGCAACCCTTAGCTGCAGACCACCAGCAGGAGGAAGAATGAACGAATGGAAGGCAGACACTGGACAGGCACGGCCCTGGCCCTGGTCTCTTACTCCACCGTGGAACCTCTCTCTTCTCCTCCCCCAGAGAGGGTGGAGGGCATCCCCTAGCCTCTGAGAGTTGACCCTTGAGATGTGGGAGTAAAGCTGGCCTCGTGCTTCATGCTGGGAGGATACATATCATGCCAGTCATGCCAGCCTCAGCAGCCCCAGACCAGAGCTCAGGTCCTTTAGGTGATCGCCAGCTCCAGCCCAGGCTCGGGTCCCTCAGAGGAGAGTCAGTTCCCAGACATCCACCCTCCTCTCCTTTCCCTTCCCACCCTGCCCCTCTGCCGTGAACAGGATTTTAGGAGCTATGGGATTATTTATCTATTACTTCCTGATTTTTGACTCTCAAAATCCACCATGAGAAGCGTGACACATATTCTTAAGGAGATAATTTTCATGAACCAAATCATCCAGAGTACGATGTCGGCAATGCTTTCATTCTCTCATGACAACCAATAAAATATACCCATTTCCAAACCCTAACAAAATCTGTAGGTCTTTGTTTTATTAAAAGTTAGAACATTCCAATAACATTTCACAGAAAACTCCCTCAATGCACATGCAATATTTTTCTAACCTGATGAAATTAGATAATCACAAATAGAACTTGAGTAAATCGGCTTTAACTTGCCTATCATCTTTTCTTAATTATTTCATACAGATAAGGAATTATTCTTAAAGGTAAACACTATACATTCTGTCAGCTTTCATACAGTTTCATTTTGAAAAATGCCTACCTATGAAATTCATTACTTTGTGGAGCTGATCACCAGTGTATGGACTGAACTGTGTCTCCCCAAAGTTCACATGCTGGAGCCCCAAGCCCTGATGTGAGGGTGTTTGGAGGTGGGGTCTTGGGGAGGGAGGTGGTTCGTGTTAGATGAGGTCATGAGGGTGGGCCCCATGTCAATGGGAGTAGTGCCCTTATCAGAAGAGATGCCAGAGGGTGTCAGCTCTCTTCTCTGCCGTGTGAGGATGCAGTGAGAAGGCGGCCATCTGCAAGCCAGGAAGAGAGCCCTCACTGGAAAGCAACTCTGCCAGACCTTGATCTGGGACATCCAGCCTTCAGAACTGTTGTTAAAGCCACCCAGGCTATGCTATTTTGTTATGGTAGCCCCAGCAGACTATGACAACCAGGTTTTAATGGCATTCACTAATTCAGCCATTCTCTAATAGATTTATTCATATTTCAGCATATATATGCACACACATTATCCCTGTCCCTCATCTGGGTACAGAAACGAACAATGTGGAAAACAACTCTTGACAGTCTGGTTGTTTCGTTTCTTTACTTTTTTTTTTTTTTTTTTTGCGACAGAATCTCACTTACTCTGTTGCCCATGCTGGAGTGCAGTGGCATGATCTCAGCTCACTGCAACCTCCACCACCTGAGTTCAGCACTTCTCCTACCTCAGCCTCCTGAGTAGCTGGGATTATAGGTACCCGTCACCACACCTGTCTATTTTTTTTTTTTTTTTGTATTTTTAGTAGAGACGGGGTTTCACCATGTTGGCCAGGTTGGCCTCAAACTCCTGACCTCAGGTGATCTGCCCGCCTCAGCCTCCCAAAGTGCTGGGATTATCGGGCATGAGCCACCGTGCCTAACCTGTTTCTAATTTTATTTAAATCCATTTTCCTTTCAGCCCTGTGTCCAACAGCTGAAATTATAGGTGAAGAATCCTGAAACTTTTTAAAGAGACTTTTAGATTGTGAGAACCACACTTGATAGCCGCAAGACCATCCTGGTATCAACAGTTACTCTTCATTTTTACGTGGCTCAGGAGTCTGGGGAGGGAGAATTATTCAGCCCCTATTTCCCTGTCTGGTTTCTTGCACCAACCTTAGGGACATGCTGTGTCACCTGTCAGCCCTCATGACAACAATCACATCCACACACTTCCTTCTGACTGGTCCCCTCCCTTCAGCTGCACTGCCACCTCTTCCGGAACATTCTTCACTAGGCACTTTGGAATGAGGTCGAACCTCACGCGGTATTACAGAACACCTCATGGCCCCAGAGTTATACATTTTGGTTTAAACTTCCTTTTACTTCAGCATAAGACACAGTCTTCTTTCCACAAAGAGAAAATGGAATGACTTCTAATATTTATGTTTTACTTAACAGGATATCGTGAGTTTAGTCCTCCTTTACACAAAAATGTGAGTGGCTGTACAATTAATCAACCAGTAAAACTGTATTCTTATTCCATTTAGATTGTTTCTTTCTATTCTTTTTTTTTTAAGACTATAGATGATCCTGAGATGAAAATCACTGTAGATAAGTTTTTTAAGTAAAATTGTTGGAATGTTTGCATTTTTTTTAAACTTTTAATATCTATCTATTATAAAATTATCCTCTAAAATCTCTAGCGCCTCACACAACCATTTCACCAACAGTAAATGTTTCTGCTGACCTTTAACAAGACGATATATTTCCTGTAAAATAACTCCATTAGAGATTTAAACCCTTAAAAATCATCCTTTTAGTTAAATTGTGCTTTATTTTGTTAGAGTAGAACTTGGATATGTAAAACACATTTGGCTTCTTCTCTTGCAAATTGCCTGTGTATAGCGTACGCATGCTTTTCAGGTGGGGTGACATAGTTTGGAGGTGGTCACACGTTCTACTTAAGAGAATAAAGTTTGAATCTAGACCGGCCTGAGTTTGCCAGCCCGGGGCTGTGTTTGACTGTGGGGGAAGTTACAGGATCTCCCCAAGTTTCATTTTGTCCCTAAAGTGGGTGGACATTTTGATGTGTTGTCAGGATTAAATGTGATAATGAAGCATTTATGACATGACTGGCCACTTGATGTCAATTAATTTATTTGGTGAACATTTATTTCGGTTTTGTTTTGCATTGACCACTTTCTTAGCCTAGCTCCACAGCCCTTTCCTCATGAGGGACACTCACTTCTGTCCATCATTTTGCTTCTATTTTTTTTAACACAGTTTTAATATACTGATCTCTGTTTATTTCTCAGCCTCCTCCGTCCCCCACTGACGTATTAAAAGGGTAGTTTACAGGGAAACTGCAGACTTTGGATAACCCGGCCTTGGCTTGTCTCAGCTCTGTCACTCACCAGCTCTGTGGGGTGAGGAAATGACCTCTCTGTAATGTGGTTCCCTTGTTCACACAATGAGAGTCTCATGATTCGCTTACCACTCCCTCCTGGTTTTCTGGCTCTTCTCCTGCCCCTAAGCTCTGTCTGCTTCAGGAATGTCCACCTGGCTTCTGATCCTGAGCCCTCCTTCTTACACTTGCTGTAGATCCTGTTCATTCCCATGGCTTTACGTTCGTATGTTAAGATTCCATCAGGAACCTTTACCTGGATGTCTGAGAAACACCTGAACCATAGTTCTGTATTTCCCTCTCTTCTCTGGACCCAACTAAATATATCCTCATCTGTTATGTTCCTAATCTCAGCAAGGGATCATCTGGTTGCTCCAGCTAGAAAGCCACCTCTGATTTTTCTTTTCCCTGAAGATTGGGCAGACACGTCTACCCCCACCATGTTCAGCATCTGTTACCTCCTCAGTACCCCTGTACGATCAGCAAACCTCCAGATAATTGCTCCAATCTGAGCTGCACTCCACCACCAGAATTATCTGTCTGTGGCACATTTCAATACAACCATCACATGTTATGCTAAAACAGCTGGGGTGCATGTCCCAGCACGCTGCTGTGAGTCTCTGAAGACACAGCCTGTATGTGCTTTCCATTCTTAACTGCAAATATTGATAAATAGGATTGTTTCATGTGCTGTGTGCTGCACAGCTTCTGAAACCTCAGCATCCAGTCAGACATACAGTGTGTAGTAGACACACAACAAATGGTTCTGGAACCATTGCAGTGCACAAACACTCACCGTTGTAACAGCTGGATGACACCTTGGAGATGGTTTATTTTGCGGTTCTGATGATGTGTGCCAGTGTGACCCAGGGCACTGCAGCACATATTACACTTTAGAGAAAGGTAGTGATCTTGACATCGGCCACACACCATGTAAACCTGAGCTCAAGCCTATTCAGAGTTTGCACACTGGGTGGTGTTCCACCATGGTCAGTGGCTTCATATTTTTGGGAAGCTGGATTTAGGTGGCTGTCACATGGAAATGAGGTACCGCATGGAAAGCCACTGAGTGACTGTGAGGGTGGTGGCGTCTGATCTGAGGTTTGAGAAGTTGTCAGCGCATGACACATGGCACAGTTCCTTTCATCAATATTTGCAGTTAAGAATGGAATCAAGTTCTTACTTTTTTCTTTCCATGTTTGTTTATTTTTCTTTCAAACAGTTGCAGAGGTGTTAGGGTATTTATATCCAATGAAGTTGTTCGGATCTAAGTATTCAGTACACTCAATGGTTAGCTATTTCTTTTGGCCTATGGGCTCTTTGAGAAGATTGCCACAACATTAAGGCATCACGAACTGAGAAGTTTAGGAACCTCTTGAAGTAGTTTAACTTAGTGGTTCCTAACCAGGGTGATTTTACACCCCCTCAAGGGCAACTTTGCAGTTTGCTGATGCCAAATCTGAATTCTATTATTCAATCAGGCTCCAGTAATCAATGTGCACACTGTACGGCCTCCGTTGTTTTGATTATTTGTATATGATCTATGGGAGTTCTCTACCAAGAAATAAATGAAGATGTAGCGATGTAACAAACCATGCAATTGCAGGCCATTTGAAAAACAACATTAAGATGAACATCCATATGGTAATTTGCCTTCAGCTAATGGGAAGGGCATATTTCAAGTGTGTCAAATACTTAGGAAGTCATTTGAAGGACAAATAATAAAAAGCAACCTTCTCGGCTCTGAGGTGGCTTACTTCTGATGAAGGTATAAATAGCAAGTAAAGATTCTCCTTTGGGCTCCGCTGAAGTAGAATGTCTGTATATTGCAACAAAGAATGATTTAACCCAACATGCTTTACGTGATCCTGTTCAGGGCCCCGGGCTGATCAGAGAAGCATTAATCATAAATATGAGAAACTAATACTTTAAGTCCTTACTTTGAGGATCCTATTAGTCTCCTGTCCCCTGACTAATTACGTACAGTCAAGGAGGCTCATTCATGTAAATATGTGTTTTGTCAGTAATGCAAAACCTGATCTCTCTCTTGAAACTTCAGCTCCACTCACACGTGCAAAATTTATGTGGGATCAAGTGAAAACGAGCATGCCAAGCATGATTAAAAAGCTGATGGAAATAGGACAGGCATTGCTGTTTACTCGGCTTTGCTGAGGTCTTAATTAAAATAGGAAAATTTCCCCAGTGTAACATGTTTGCAATATTATACAGATAATTGTTTCCTACAAATTAATGGAAGTAATGAAATAATAATCTTAATACATAATTATAACCATATCTAATATTGTTATAATTATAACAATATTCTAATTAATATATAATTATAACAATATCCTTAATATATAATTATAACAATAGCCCTAGGATATTGTTATATTTATATATTATTGTTATAATTTCCTATTTTATCTAATAGGAAAAATACTTTACACCCACAACTTTCCTTTGCACATTTATGGGAAAAAACTGTTAATTCCTCCTGAGTAAAGCTGAAAACTGTCTGTGTGTTCTGTGTATAGGGAACTGCGCTCTGGGAAAGAATGGGAGATAGGTGGTCATACAAAGTGGTGCTATCATGTTAGAACATCATGTAGTAACTCCACCAGGAAGGAAGGCTGTATCCCGCAAAAGGTTCCGAAGATGTGTCTGACTTTGAACTATTGCAGGTGGCAAAGAAGTCAGTGAGACGTCGGTCCTAATGACGGGACTGAGGTGGCTTCCAGGGCCTCACAGCTCTGTCACAACTTAGTCACTTTTTAAATTGTGATCAAATTTATAGAAAATACCATTTAACAACTTAACCACTTTAAAATGTTAAATCACTGGCATTTAAAGCACATCTAGTTCCGGAACATTTTCACCACTCTGAAGGAAAACCTGTTCTCCTTAGCCGACGTGCTTTTGTTTAGAGTACTTCTTACAGTGAATACAATTTATTTACAAAATGCTCTAATCCATTGAGTGGCAAGCTGTGTTATAAGAAGGTTTTACTGTGTTTATTTACTGAAGAATACTAGATTGGAGAGTGGCACAAAGTTAGTTTTAATGTTGTGCTCAGAATAAGGTCACCATCAACACAAATGAATGATCTTTGGTTTTGTGGATTTACATGATTGGGATAAGATGATCTATAACTGAAAACAAAGCTTAAATATGTCTGGGAAGAAAACAGCAATATACCAGGCTTAAAATGCAATATTACAGGCTGCTTAGCAGCTAAAGAGGGTTTATGCTGAAGAACAGTAGATGTAATTTCTTTGAAAAAATCATAAGCAAAAGGATTGAATTTAATCTAATATCACCACTAAAGCTTGCTGCAATCGTATGCAGCATTTGGGAGGTACCTAAGGCCAAGAAGATGATCCTGAATTAGCATAGCATACAAATCAGCTTTTCGATTTTTATCAGATTATCGGCATTACTGGCTAATGCCGATGTATTCAGCTACATGCAATAAGCACTCTCAAGCATCATATTTCTCTGGTGTAAAATATCCTCAAAGCACATTTTAATTGTTTTAACAAGATAAAGTGTGCTATTTTTGCATGAATAATATTATCAATATTCCATTAAATCTCTTCATTTATTATCACTAATGCTACTTAAAAGAGATGTTAATAGAGTAATTCATTCTCATACCATAACCCTGGTCAGGAGTCCATGATGGTTCATATTCATTATGCTGAGCTAAGAGGGGGCTTCTGTTATAATATCACTTAATTTATATTCTGAAAAAATGCTCTGGGGACAAGTTGCTCTCATGCATTAGAGTTCTATCTAAATCACAATATTTGAAGACGAGTGGGGATGGCAGATAGCTACTCAATGGCTCCTCTGTGGACTCTTGGCCCTTCAAGAGACACCAATGAAAGCACAATCCCAGTGACCTCATCTAAACATACAATTTACCTGTGCAAATTCAGTTTGCATTTACATGCTACATGTTAAGATTTACACTGAATTTAAAGAACTGGTTACATGCCATAGCATTTATCAACCACATGACCTTCTTCATGACTAGATGATAAAGATATGGCCAACAACTACCTTTGAAAAGTCTGAGCACTCACTGCCTTTGGCTGTCTGTATCCTTTATCAGAGCATGAGGGGGTGTGTGTGTGTGTATGCACATGCATGTGCATCAGCATTAGGAGATGCATATGATAAGCAATGCACGCTAAAATGTAGTTCCCATTATTTTACAAAAGAACTCCAAATACACATATAATTCAGTATATCACAATGTAGGCAGATGTACAGCACAATTACTAATTTTGAAATGTCAATATATTTTACATCAACTCATTGGATTGGCCATTGTTTTAGTGGTGTATAATAATTTAGAAGTACTTTTAAAATACTTTAAAAAGTGCCTGGAGACATTTAATGAATAATTTAAATGTATAGTCTTCACGAAGCGTAACATTGTTGAGACACATGACAAGCATGAATCTTAGTTTCACAGCTCAAAGGGCCCAGGTAAGTCTCTTTATTTTGCAGAGATGTAATCCACATCCGACAGATTAAATGACAGCAAAATCATTTACCCAAGAAGTCATGTTAGTGAAAATTGATGATAAATGCAAAATAAATACCTTTTCAACTCATAGGTTTAGTGCGAGCTATCTAGAAAGGAAAAATGGTAATAAGGAACAAAATTCATAGTGATACAGAATGAAGCCCTGAAGTTAGAGCAAGTCCTTTCTTAAATACTTACTTAAATAGCTTAGGGGTTTGGAGAGAGAGATTGGTGTTGGTGAAGGTGGTGTTGGTGTTGGCAGTGG
This sequence comes from Piliocolobus tephrosceles, assembly GCF_002776525.5. Classification (NCBI taxonomy): domain Eukaryota; kingdom Metazoa; phylum Chordata; class Mammalia; order Primates; family Cercopithecidae; genus Piliocolobus; species Piliocolobus tephrosceles. The sequence continues at coordinate 2,024,151 of NC_045451.1, forward strand.
TGTTGGAGTTGTTGGCAGTAATAGTGTTATTGGCGGTGTTGGTGTTGATGTTGGTATTGTTGGTGATGGTGTTGGCAATGGTGGTATTGGTGGTGGTGGTGCTGATGGCAATTGTGAATTTATTGTTTGTGGTGGTAGTGGGGTTGGTGGTGATGGTGTGGGTGGCAGCGGCAGTGGTGTCTTTGGTGTTGGTGGTGCTGGTGGTATTGGTGGTGGTGATGGTGTTGTTGGTAATGATGTTGGTGGTGGTGGTGGTGGTGGTGGTATTGGTGATGGTGGCATCGGTGGTTATGGTGATGGTGTTATTGGTGATGGTATTGATGGTGATGTTGGCAGTGGTGGTGGCAGTATTGGTGATGATGGTGTTGGTGGTGGTGGTGGTAGTGATGATGGTGGTGGTAGTATTGGTGATGGTTGTATTGGTGGTGGTGATGATTCTAAAAGATTGGGAAAGTTGAGAAGAAGAGAGCTTTTCCTACTCTCTAAGAAACAAGGTAGTTGAAGCATTGTGGTTTCTGAATTTCCCCGATGGGCATCCTGCCTGTTTCCAGACTACTCCAAGCTTTTCCTGTGGTGTGAAGACCCTGAAGCAAGGAAGAGGTCATCTGTCACTACCTGTTTTTCTCTTTTCTGCATCATCTGTGAGTGAGAGAAAAGTTCGAATATCCAAATCCTCTAAGTTACTGAATATTCTGAATATATTTTTAAAAACTACAAATTTGTAACAGACAACAGTAAAAAAGTAAATATATGTTAAAACATAAAATCAAAGGGTACATTTTCATAGTATGAATCTAAAATTAGTTAAGACAACTGGTATATCTATAACATTATGAATCTAAAATTAGTTGAGATAACTGGTATATCTATAACATTTTTAAAAAGCAATACTTTAAGGCCAAGATCTAATCAAGTCTTTTTGATTTTTTTAAGGATTTAATATACTATTAAGGGGATGAAACTATTAAGTAAATAGAAAACCTTTCATATTAAGAATATGTACTCCTCACATCACCTTTTATTTTTATCTTGGTTGCATTTAAGGGATGAGAAAAGCAATTATTTCACTCTTTCTTGGTATTTGAAATAAAATTCTCTGCATTTCAATACCAACACTGACACAGACTAAAGGAAGGTGCATATTAGTAACCATTTAGAGTCACAATTTTATTATTACAAAAACTGAGGAAAATGCTGTTTTACTTAAAAAGCCAGTGCGAAAGTTCTCGCTATATAAAAGAGCATGTGTCTGAATTGTTTATGACAGTACCTAGAACATAGCATTTGCCCAGTGAATACTAATTCCTATCCCTTTTCTTCATAACGAATCCAAGGCACAGAAACAGGCAGGTCATTTTCCCATAGTTACATGTGAAAGCAAAAGAATCTGAACCTAGAGCCTGTGGTTTCTTTTAGCCTGCCTTGGCTTTGAACATTATTATGTTTGCTTTCATTTAAAGTAATATAATGAAAATTTGAAGATCGGTTTTAGGGGCAATCATGTCACGACCAGAAGACTACCTGCTTTGGGGAGTAAAATTAATGTAACAGTCACGTGTGTTAATGATTCGTTTCATCATTTTAATTTCCATACATTTACTTTAAATTTATTTCTTTGTGATGTTTAAAGTACACTGAAGCTTTTCTGGTAAAATAAAAGCCAACACTGAGACTACAATTTGAAGAGGCTGGTGATCCTCCTCTTTGGATGCAATAACATGCTGCAACCCAGTGTCCACCCAGCACTGGGGCTGCAGTGCACACAGACTTGCAGGGTTTGGAGCATGCCGCGTTCTCAGTCTTCATAAGGATTTGGTGAATCGAATTGAATTCAATCGAATGCAGTTTAGAAGGTATTTTATATATTTTATACTGTACTAGAAATAATGCAGATCTTCACAGAAACAAGCAAATATTACTGTATTGTTACAGTAAGCCGCCTTTGCTACCGACACTATAAAATGGAATGTGGATTGGAAATGTTAGCATTAGAGAAAATGGTCAAGGGATGACCGTCATCATTTGCCATCAATGGGCATAGATCCATATTTGACCAAATTACAATTGATAAGTATCAGTAACACTAAAGATTGAGCACCATTAGGAGGATCAATTTTGACAATTCAGAAAAAAAAAGCATATCAAGGTCAAAAGCAATAACTGATTTTATTAAGTTAGCAGCAATACACTCTCCAGAGGATCAGTGGTGACTTGGAAATGTTAACTTCCATTTGTCCTGATCATAAACTTCATAGATGGTGAGAAACGCACAGTGCATTTGAGAAGAAAAAATTGTTTAGAAAAATAGAGAGTGCACTTAACGCTTAAAAGGCATTTCATAAGTTTGGTGTTTAGTGTTTTCAGATCTATTAAATCACCCCTTTGGGGACCATTTGAAGATACATGAAAGGCAGGAATGTGAACCTAATGGTGTGGCAGAGAAAGGAAGAAATTGCTCTTTTGGGGGTGGGGAGGTTGACGAGATATATTAACCCTCGCAAGACCCTGGGGCAAGTTCCATCTGTTGATGCCAAAAAGCTTAGGGCCCCTAACTCTTTGCATATATTCCCCAATTTGATCAATGACTCTCTCAAACCCACTGTCTTGAAAACTAGTGCTGCTTTTAGGTCTTCAAGTAAGCACCTTTTTCTGTTTTTCCTAAATAATATATAAATAAATATTTATCTATTTGTGTACTGCAAACTTTAAGAACGAATACTTTTATTTTACACTGTTACTGTTTTCAATGCTGTCATTTTAAATTCTCCATCTTCTAATGATGTGCTAATTTAAAAATATATTTTTCAATGAAGGCATTACTTAGATAATTTAATGCTTCTCTGATCTCAAAATGTTAAAGTATCTGGATATTATAAGGGGGAAAAGCCATCATGAATATAACACCTAGGAAATATTGCTTAGTACTGCTATCCAGCCAGCACAAAAGGCTGGCCGATAACTGGCGTTCTGACCCGTGTATCAGCTTGCTGACCACGTGTAACTTTCCTGACCTGTCTTGGCTGAGTTCTGGCTCTATGGCAGCTTTTTCTAGGCGTGATCTTCCTTCTGTTTTATTCACACTCCATCCTAGGGTTTTTATTCTAGCATCACCGTGACTAGTGAGCAGTCAGTGGCCCATGCCACGCAGTCGACTGCAGACACAGGCAACTCCAGGGAGTCCCTGACACCCACACTTTCTTGCCTGTCATGCAACAGTTGTTCATATAATCGCTAGATGCTGAGCTCCAGGAAGCCAGAGACTTTCCCTGGTTCATTCATTTTGTACATGCTTCATCACCCAGCCACTGAGCGTACCATCTTAACTTCTAGTGGGAGGAACACAGGTCACAAAAATGTACATAAGCAAATTATATTCTGTAGTAGATGGTGAAATATAGTATAAGAGAAAGAAGTCAGGGAAGGTTTCTTATATGACTGTACTTTTTAAGGCTCTTTATTTGCCTACTGTCATATATATACTTCCTAGTGATGTAATTTTGACCAATTCTTCTGATAGCTACTTTAACTAAAGCAGCAACACATAACTGTAATTAAATTTTAGGTCAGATTGTATAAGTGGTCCTGAAGCACATCTTACTCTTAAGCAGGTTTGTTTACACTGAATTACCTTGATATAAATTTTGCTTGTCAATATAGTTTCATCATCATCTACTAGTCTGACATCATAAAAGACTGCATAGTGTTCTTTTTATAAAGTGCCTATATAATAGTTACATGAAGTAATGTGCATTCTTGTCCCAGTATTCCTCACTATTGCTTTGAAAGAGCGTGAACACAACCTTCCTAGTTTCCAGGTAGTGTTATTCCCTCTATTAATCACCGTGTCCCACACCATTCTGCTCACTCAGAATATAGCTCATTCTAGCACCAGTCATCAATTTATGCCACAGGTCACTCTGTTCTAAGGCTAAACCTGTGTTCTCTCTGTATGTCGTTTTTTTTTGTTGTTGTTGTTCTTGTTTTTGTTTGTTTTGTTTTGAGACAGAGTCTCATACTGTTGCCCAGGCTGGAGTGCAGTGGCACAATCTTGGCTCACTGCAACCTCTGCCTCCTGGGTTCACACGATTCTCCTACCTCAGCCTCCCGAGGAGTTGGGATTATAGGTACGTGCCACCACACCTGGCTAATTTTTTGTATTTGTAATAGAGACAGGGTTTCACTATGTTGGCCAGACTGCTCTTGAACTCCTGACCTTGTGATCTGCCCGCCCTGGCCTCCCAAAGTGCTGGGGTTACAGTCATGAGCCACCGTGCCTGGCCTATGTCAATTTTGTAATAAAATAAAACCACCAAAATATCATTGCCTCAGTTATCTCCCCCTTCCATCAATGATAATTTGAAATATTTCGCCAGCATCTCTCCTTCTTCAAGACACCTTGCTATTCTCTATATTGTCAATCCAAAGGTATGAAACTGGCTTTTTGAAACCATCCTTTTTTCCCTTAATATTTACTATAGTTCCACAGCACTTGAACATAAATATATATAATTAGTTTAATAATGTAAAATTATATTTTCCACAGATTTTCTATAGATTGCATAAAATATATTTAAGTTCTCATACCTGGCATCAAGGAGATACTTAAGTTGTTTCTCCATAAATACCGCCCCCCCACCATCCCCATGGTACATCCTCTTACTGAAAGGTATCTGATACTTTTTTCAGACACATTTTATTCAACATTTTCAACATTCACTGAGTGCTGTCCATGTCTCTCATGTACACTGTGGATATAAGATCAGAGAATCTACTCCTAAGGACTGCACAATGACTAAGAGCAAGAAGCAACTCGGCAATTGCTAGACAGGGCAATTAATTAGCTCTATGAGAGAGCCATGTAGGAGCATCCAGTAGCAGTGCAGGGGTGAAGAGAGGCTCTTCAACTGGACCTAAGATACATGAAGTGGTGGAGCAGTTACGCTGAGTATTGGGAGATGATGGGATGTGGAGAAAGCAAAGACAGTGCCCAGTGCCCGAGGGGTCTGGCTTTCCCAGAGGCATGGCTGGAATGTGTGTCCTTTTTGAAGGCCCTACACTGTATCTTTTATTCATGCTTTTGTACCATTTTCCTTAGAAATCCCCTGTATCAAATTAATAAAGATTTATGTTCTACAAAGCCTGAATCCACCTTGGATAATGACATTCTCAACTGTAGGAATTTAGAGGACATACAGATACGGTGCGTGTGAAGAGAGATTGCAGACTTAATCGTGGACAACTGGATTTGAGCTTCCTGAGAGATTTAAAGGCAGAGCACTCAGTAGAAAAGGCAGACTCTGAGATCCAGCACTCAGAGGAGTAGACAGAAGGGACAGAATTGGGTGTGCTCCATATACAGAGGCTGGTGGGAGACCCAGGATGCTCCAGTCCCACTGTGGCTTCTCCACACAGCTTCATGCTTCCCAACAACTTCACGGAGAGATACGTTACATCAATATGAATTAATCTGGAAAAGGGAGTTTCTGCTGCTAAAATCTTCTGTACTTCACCTCTCTCATCTTACAGATAAGAAATGATGCTCCTAAACTGAAATGACTTGCATTTCATCAGAGAAATCCTCAAGCCAGAATCCATGCTTCCTGACTCCCATTTTGCGTTTTACAATCATAAAGTGCTGGTCAGAAGGGCAGAGTATTATTTAAAACTAAAACAAACAAAGGAAACAAAAACTATCTGCTCCTTCAGATCATCTAAAAAGCTATTAAGTAACGTTTATTCTAACCAAGATCTCCAGGGATCCACAAAAATCAGTTCTCCAGTCCCTTGATAAATGAATACTTAATAACATTTGGTATAAAACCTTATCAAAGGATTTTTAAAAGTCTAAGTACATTTTGTCTACAGTTCTCCTTATATACAATAATTTTTACCCAGTCAACTAACACTAATGGACTTTTTATTGTTCTGTGTATTGCACGGAAGAGTCACTGTCGGGAGGGAGGAGAGAGGAAACAAAGAGGACAGTAAACATGAGTAAACGTTTGTAGTGAAACTGGGACAGAAAGCGGAAAATGGATAATGAGGTAAATTAAAATTGATGCTGCACTAAAAAAGCAGAAAGAGTAAAATTTTGGAACATGTAAGTTATTAAGAATAAAGGAAGATACGATGTAGTTTAAAATAATCATTATGATTTATTGATCACTTATCAGTGTCACATGTGAACTAAGCTTTGTAACATTACCTGCTTTAATCCTCACGGGAACTCCTTCTGTTGGAGTTGTCACAGCTCCATTGAACAGCTGAGGAATCCTGCAGGCCAGAGAACCAAGTTCCATCCACAACCCCAGATCAGCCACTTGGGAAGTGCAGGGCTGAGTTTTGAATTCAAGCCTGTCTAACTCCAAACTCCAAGCACTTAGTCAGTATTATACTTCTCATTACTCCCAAAATTATGTTTACACAATTGGCATCATCACATCATAAAACGTCTCTCTCTCCCTCCCTCCCACGCTCCCTCTCATTGATTTTGCATCACTTCCTTCTGGAATAAAAAGGACTAGCAGGGCAAGGCCCGGCTTGTTTGGCCCACTGTATTCGGAGCTCCTAACCCATGTCTGGCAGACCGCAGGTGCCCAGTGCACACGCGTGGAGTGAATTCATGTTGGTTAGCACCTTTCCCTGGTAGGGCACGGAAACGCTTGCTCACGCACCGTGAAATGGGGCCACTCATTTTGTTTTCCCATTGATAAGAATGCTTTCCCTTGCTGCACCGTCAGCTGTCAGAAGACTCTTTTCTAGCATTGCATGGACATCCCAACCTCAGTGAAGAGAAGGTGTCAGAGTGGGAGGAGGGAGGCAGCCTCAGAGCCACACAGCCACACCTTCCCGGTGGGTGCCAGTGCCACCCACTTCTCCCACCCTGCAGCATCTGTGCTCATCTCTGCCTTCAGCATCCAGTGTTCCTTCTGTCCACACTTGAGATGTTCCATTTAAACAATACTGGCCCACTTGCCTCCTCCTGTCCCTGGCTTACCTTCTTCCTCTCCTGTGGTCTCTGTTTCTCTTGCACCGTTCAAGAGATTGCATGAACTTCCTTGTCCTGCAGGGCAGCTAAACCTGGAAAACGGAGGCGGCTTCTCTCCGTCTTCCCCGTCTCCTAGTGTATGAGAGACAGTGAACTAAAGAGAACCGAGGGAGCCAGACACATGTGAGGGCATGACAGAAGGACCATTTCTGCCTGGGACCAACACGCTTTGTGGCTTCACTCAATTTTTCTTGAGAAAATCTCAAAGTTGTGTTGAAAATTGTGAAGTTTTCTAATTTTATCTTGCTGTACTGCCTGGTATTTAAGTCATCAGAAGTCGGTAATTTGAGAAAATAGGAAAGTGTGCAAATAATAGTTGAATAGGGGTTAGTGAGGGTGCTCAGGGGATAAGCTGTATCAAAAGAATCAGGATATCAAGTGTAAGCACCAAGGTAATACAAACAACATGCTATAAGCAATGAGCTGTAAAGTATAAGGGCCACTATGTTCTTATGCATAGTATCTATTCTTCTATATTCTATGTTACTTTTTTACTCCCAGTTTTACTTTGACCATTTTTATTTTTTAGAATTTAAATTGGCATGAATGCATGTACATGTATATACACACACACACACCTACATGCATGTAATTTACATTTCCCCAGAGAATAAGTCAGCTTACATACATGTAGTTATATATGTTGGTATGTATGCATGTGTATGTAGCATACGTCTGTGTAGATATTGCTGTGTGACTATGAGGAGAATCTGCACACGGAAGGAGCAAACGCTTTAGGCAGCCCTGAAGTGCAGGTATCCAAATGTGCATGACTCTGATTGATACATTGTGATTTATTACAATGCAGCTGATGCTTCAGAAGACGTGATTTAGTAGTCACTGGTTATTTCAATTTACTCTTTTTGCGTTTTTAATTAGTAAATGAATCCCTCATGGTCAAATGATTAATTGCACAATAATTCACTGGAGTGCCTTCCTCGCCTATTTGTGCACAGCACAGTACATAGAGGAAGCGTTGGAGTATGGGCTGACATTATAAATTATGGCAATGCATTCACACCACTCTCGTTCCGAATGTGTCAGCACTTCCATTATAAACTCCCGTTTTCAAGGTGCTTAAAACTAAGCTGTGAAAATTCATTTTCAGATGGCAGCTGGTATAGAAGGTGTCCACCAGGGAGCAATGTTTTTAAACCAAATTTCAGAATTTACTTTGCCATTGTTAAAACTCCCAAGCAGATAAAGTTAGCAAAGCACCTTTCTCAGCTATTTCCGTGAAATAAAATGAAAATGAAATAAAACTACTTTTCTGAGTGGCAGTGGCTCTGACATGAATGCTAAAATTATATGGATTTTAGATGCAGTCAGTTTTTGTTGGTTAGTTTTTAACATACTTTATTCCTTAGAACAGTTTGAGATTTAAAGAAAAATTCAGGCAATAGAATTTCCACCTACCCCTACATATTTTGTTGCTCAAAATTGTTGCAGCATTAGCTGTTTCTTTTTTTTTTTTCCAAAATATGCAATTATAATGAGAATTCACCTTCTCTATTACAGCCTTTGCTTCTCAGAACTCAGTATGTCTCAACAGTCCGTGCCAGACTAAAGCAGTAGTAACAAAATGTAAGCCTGAATGACCCTCATGCCACACCTAAGTAACCTCATGTTTTCTTGGCAGAGCCAAACTTCCCTTTCAGCCAGAACTGCAAACCAGTCGTCTAACAAACTTTCTCTAGAATTGTTGAGACAAACTACAGAAGCAGCAGCCACTGCCCATTTAACACGGTGATGATCTCATACCAAGATAATGAGACCATCCTGTTTTCAAGCCTACAGGCTCCGGAGTGCAAGTCAAGGTTTAGAATTTTGTCTCTGCAATTCTTGTGTGACCCTGGGCGAGTGTGTCACACGTGAATGTCTCCTCATGGGTAAAGGATGGTATTAGCAGGGGCTTGCCCATGGGCTGTTGTAAGGCCTCAGGGAGATGCCCTTCGGGGGGGCGTGAGCCAGCCTCGTGCTTGGAGGATGCTTGCTGCCCTGCTGTGCGGGCAGGTGCCCGGCTAGGTCCAAGAGGAAGGGCAGTGCAGCAGGAAGGACTGTGCATTGCAGTGAGAGACCTGAATCCCCCAGGATAGGTTCCCGGGTGATATCACAGGAAATAAACATTTCTCCAGAGAGGAAGTCCGTTTACAAAAGTCAGCAGGGCATGCTGACCCACTGGAACCCGGCCGAGCAGGGAGGAGGTGACACCTCAGGCCTGTCTCTGAAACTCTCAGTGGGCACTCCAGTGCCTCGCAGACACCCCAGATCCCTCAGCAGGTGAAGCCCCTCTGAGGAACCACACTTCAGTTCCATCTTTCCAAACTTCTACTGCCAGGAGAGCTGCCGCCAGACAACTCCTGCAGCCGCCAGTGCCCCCTGGTCTGCACAGCCCCGCCCGCTTCCGACTCATGTCCTGTCTTTCTTTCCTCCTCATCCTTCAGGCCGAGCCCGTGGGACCTCCCTTCAGGATGCATGCTGCCCTCATCCCAGGAGCAACCTCTGTGTCTCACCTGGGCGTCATTCCCCTGAAGCATTCTGCTTTTCTTTTAAAAGAATAGTTTAAAACAGTAAGTGAAAATAATGTTTTTTTTTTTTAATTATACTTTATGTTCTGCGGTCCTATTCACAATAGCAGAGACTTGGAACCAACCCATATGTCCATCAGTAACAAACTGGATTAAGAAAATGTGGCACATATACACCATGGAATACTATGCAGCCATAAAAAAGGATGAGTTCATGTCCTTTGTAGGGACATGCATGCAGCTGGAAACCATTATTCTCAGCAAACTATTGCAAGAACAGAAAACCAAACACCACATGTTCTCACTCATAGGTGGGAATTGAACAATGAAAATAATGTTTTGAATAACTAAAACATTTAAAGTATAAAACATTTTAAACACACAGAAAGTCAGCATTCTTGAATCAGTTTTGTTAATGTCCCATTGGTCCATATATGTGTATATATATATAAAGTTATAGGAAATCGATGTTTTATAGATATTGTATGATGTGTAATATATAAACATATAAAGTTCTACATGTAGTTAGAATTCTCTCTATAAAGTTCTCTCTATAAATGTGACTACATTATTGGCGTGTAGTCAACATAATTCCCACTCTAGTCATCTACCTCCTTTATAATCCAGATACATAGATCTGTTTGAAGGACTTTTCTCACTTTTCTTAAACAGACTTGCCCATTTCATTGCTTCCTCTAAAGAACTAGGTTTAATTAGTCTTCCCAATTTTATTTTTGCTCCCTATTGTCTTATTCCTGTTCTTAAGTTAATCATTTTCTTAAGAGGCCAAGGCAGGCGGATCACCTGAGGGCGGGCGTTCGAGACCAGCCTGACCAACATGGAGAAACCCCATCTCTACTAAAAATACAAAATTAGCAGGGCATGGTGGCACGTGCCTGTAATCCCGGCTACTCAGGAGGTTGAGGCAGGAGAATCATTTGAACCTGCAAGGTGAAGGTTGCTGTGAGCCGAAATCACATCACTGCACTCCAGCCTGGGCAACAAGAGCGAGACTCCATCTCAAAAAAAAAAAAAAAAATTTAATCATTCTTATTTTAATCCTTTTGGGGTTACTCTTTATCGTTTGAACTTACCCACTTGGACACTTAGCTAATCAATTTTTCCTGTTATTTTAATGTTTGCATTTAAATAGTTTTCTTAGAATTACTGTCTACTTACATTCTGGAAACTTCGATGTGTAGTGTGATTTTTCATCTCTACTGACTTCTCCATATAATTCAGTCTACTTTCCATGTCTATATTTTGAGTGAGGTATATAGATTGAATAGATATTATTGGGTCTTTTAGATTGAAACTTCTTAGCCTTTACAACGCCTGTACTGAAAGTCTATCCTACGATATTAACCTAGCTACAACAGAATCCTGATACAAATGTTTCTTTGTCATATAATTTTCTGGGTCATTATTGCTTTATTTAGGGCTCTTATAAATGGCATATAGCTGAACTTCTCTAAAAATCCACTCTGAGAGTCGGTCCTATCAATTGGTGAGCTGAGTCCATTTCCATCGGCTGCACTAAGACAGCTGAGCTTCTTTCCACTTTCATATTTGGTGCTTTCTGTTGACCTTTTGGATTCCTTTGCTTTTTTTTTTCATTCGCTCCCATTTTCTTTTGGATGATTACATTTATCCCATTTTAAAATTTCTATCCTTTTACAACAAATAATCACTTTGGCAATCTTTAGTAATACTATTACCATTTTATCACGTATTTATGATTAGAAAAATTTTAAATTGATTAATGCCCTTACTTTCCAGCAACTATTCTGGTTTTAATAAAATTTAAATTTAATTAAATTCCTCCCTTAATTATACGCTACTTTTTTCTGGTAATTTAATCCTAACTTGTTTGGATACTGATTAATTTAGGAATTGCTTTTCTTGTTGTCTTATGCAGGGAATGTTTCCTTGGCTTGATTGACATAGTTTCCATTTTTCTTTACTTACCACTTTTTGTGAGTCCCAGTCATTGCTTTTAGCATCAGTTTTCTTTCTTCTGAAGTCTCTTAAGTTGTTCTATCATCATGGTCTGTGAGCAATGCATTCTCTTAGGTTTTTGCAGACATATTATTTTTCTCTCACTTATTTTACTGTATATAACATTATTGCTTGAAAGTTAACTTTCTTCGGAAATTTGAAGACATTATTCTGTTTCACCCCATTTCCTCTGTGGATGAGTATTTATCTCATTGCTTTTCATTGCAGGCTAGCTTCTCTTTTCGACTACTTTGAGATTTTATATTTGACCTTGGGCCTGTATAGTTTTACCATTACGCATTTTGCTGTGAATTTACTGTATATTTCTGTGGACTTCTTATACTTCTTGAACTACAGGTTTATGTCCTATATGCATCTAGATATTTCTTTTCCTTTCTTTCTCTTTTCCTGTACTAGTCATCGTTGAGCTTTTTCCTTCTTGTATTCACATCTACGAACCTCTTGTAATATTTTCTGTCTTTTCTGTGTCCATGGCAGAATTTCTTAATGCTGTATTTTAAAGTTCTTAATTTTCCTTTGAGCTAGATCTATTTGATATTTAACCTTGGTATTAAATTTGTAATTTAGTTTTAAGTAATTTATTATATATTTCTAAAAGTTTTATTTGTTTCTTTGTTTTCTTTTTTCCCTAAAAACGTATTGTTTTGTTAACTATTAATTTTATGACGTCTTATATCAGAACACATTTATTTTACATTTTTGAGGTGCAATTCACATTCAGTACACTGCACGTATTTAAAGTGTATGGCTGCTAAGTTTCGACATGTGCACACCTGTGAAAGCATCACTACAGTCAAGACAGTGAATATCGTTTTCACCTCTAAGGGTACCCCCTCCCTTCTGCTCCTCCTTGTTTCTCCCTCACCTTTGGATATCACAGATCTGCTTTCTCTCATTATTGGTTCATTTGCATTTTCTAAAATTACATGCAAATAAAATCAGATCGTATTTTGATAGTCGAAATCATGACCCCCCAAGATATCCATGTCGTACTACCCAGAACCTGCAAATACCTGGCCTTACATGGAAAAGGGAATTTTCAGATGTGAATGAGTGAAAGACCTTGAGGGGAGGAGAGTGTCCTGGATTGTCTGGTGGACCCAGTGTCATCACAGGGTCCTTATGGGGACAGAGTCAAGGAAAGAGGTGTGATAACAGGAGCAGGGCCAAGCACCGTGGGTGGCCTCCAGAGGCTGGAAGTCAGAGAAACAGATCCCCTCTGCAGCCCCTTGAAGGAACCAGCCCACAGCACCTTGATTTTAGCGCAAGAGACTCACTTTGGGCTTCTGACCTTCACAACTGTAGAATAAATGTGTGTGCTTTGAAGTGACTACATGGGCAGTGATTTGTTATGGAAGCAATAGGAAGTTAACAGAAGTGTGTACTCATGTATGGTTTGGCTTCTGTCACTCAGTAGGACTTTTTGAGGTTCGTCCTTGATGTACCAGCAGCTCCTTGGTTTTTACTGCTAGGCAGTGTTTGGTTGTCTAGACATGCTGCTCCTTAAGGGACAGTTACGTCATTTCCAATTTCTGGATATTACAAGTAAAGCTGCTGTTGCAGGACTTTTTCTTAGTTCAGGTAAAGACGAGGTCCTTGTCACACGGCCACAAAAGATTAGGCTCACAGACAATTTGAATGGTGAGAACAATGGAATTTATTGGGCAAAAAGGGAAAAAAAGGGGAACAAGGATTCAGCTGCGTGAGAATCCTTTTAGTATATGCTTCCTGCCCCCCAGATTAAATCCCAGGTACCACCCAGGAAGAAGAAGTTCCTCCTGGCTGAAGACGGTGTGAACTTGTGTGCTCCACCCCAGGTGCAGGCTGGTTGGCATTTCTCTGGGAACCCATGCCCCCGGGCTGCCTCACTGCTATGAACATTTACGCACAGGTATGAGTAGGGTATATGCTCCCTTGCCTCTTGGGTAAATACTGTTAAGTAGAATATATTGACATTTTTTTCAAGACTACCAAACTGTTTTCCAAAGTGGATGTGTCATTTTGTATTCCCACCATTAGTGTCCCCGAGTTCTGATTCCTTCACATCCTCGTTCAGTCGTGGTCCGGTCAACCTTTTCCGTTTCACCATTTCCACAGGGGGCCGATGGGAACTCCAGGTCTTCTTCACTTGCTTTTACCTAGCGACTCATTGCCGGGGGGAGGCTTTCACGTGCTCAAGCTGTCATCTGTGCGTCTTCCTTGATAAAATGTCTGTGCAAAGCTTTCGCTCATTTTTCAATCAGGTTTTTTTTTTTTTTCATTTTATTGGGCTTTGAGAAAGTTTTATATTTCTGGATATACATATTCTTTACCAACTATTTTCATAGTCTCTATGCTTAGAAAATTGTTTTGGCATTGGATTTCAGAGCAGAGGTTTTTAACTTTGAGGAGGTTCCATATTATCAGTTTTTAATTTTATGGATCATGCTTTTGTGTAATATTTATAAATTATTTGCCTAACCCAAGATGCAAAGATTTTCTCTTACATTTTCTTCTAGAAGCATTAGCATTTAAAGATTTAGAATAAGGTCATTCATTTAGAGTTAATTTGTCTTGTTTTTTATGGCTCAACTGTTCTGTTTTACAGATCCACTTGTCCATCTTGCAACCGATACCTTGTCATTCTCATTAATGTAGCTTTGTAATAAGACTTGAAATCAGTGAGTATAGGCGTTTCAGCTTGTTCTTTTTACAAGTTTTTTTGGCTGTTCTGGGTGTCATGCATTTCCACATTTGCAATCAACTTATCAATTTCTACGAAAACCGTGATTACATTTTGATTGGGAATGTGTTGGATCTATAGACCAATTTGGAGAGAATTGACATCTGAAATATATTGACTCTTCTGAAGCATGGATATTGTATAACTCTCCATTTATTTAAATCTTCTCTAATTTCTCCCTAAAACTTTTTTTAGTATATAGGCGTTGTGCATCTTTTGTTAAATTTATTCCTAAATATTTCTTAATGTTTG